>NW_026974165.1:0-298777 GCF_037042905.1 Lytechinus pictus | reverse complement strand
TCATTCCACCGATCTTTCATTGGGTTTGTTTCAGTTTCCATCGGATGCCTACCTACGAGAATTTTGAGATATTGTCGTGTTTTTTTTCTTGGATGCGCACCTGTGTGTGACGCAACAATTCACATGATGGTGTAGGCCTTGAACTGCGCGCCTCGTCTCTTGGAGACCCTGTGCTTGCAAACAAACGACTTTCCTCATTGCCTTGAATGTCGGACATCAAGCGAAAAGTTTATTCCTGCTCTATTAAAAAGGGTGACGAAGGAGACGAAAAAGACAACAAAAAGAGACAAAAGTGATACTATAAGGAAAACAAATACCAACGACTTAAAATGTAAAAATGAATAAAGGGGCATTTCATGAAGCAAAAAATGCCTACAACACCCGGTATTCCCAGGCGGTCTCCCATCCAAGTACTAACCGAGCCCTATGCTGCTTGACTTCGGTGATCGGACGAGAACCGGTATATTCAGCATGGTATGGTCGTAGGCTCTTGCTCCATCAAAGTCAAGCTATTTGAAGGGATACTATGACGTCATCATCTATTTAATCCCTGTCAGTAATAATATTGGTTTCTTGATGTCTTCAGTCATTCCACCGATCTTTCATTGGGTTTGTTTCAGTTTCCATCGGATGCCTACCTACGAGAATTTTGAGATATTGTCGTGTTTTTTTTTCTTGGATGCGCACCTGTGTGTGACGCAACAATTCACATGATGGTGTAGGCCTTGAACTGCGCGCCTCGTCTCTTGGAGACCCTGTGCTTGCAAACAAACGACTTTCCTCATTGCCTTGAATGTCGGACATCAAGCGAAAAGTTTATTCCTGCTCTATTAAAAAGGGTGACGAAGGAGACGAAAAAGACAACAAAAAGAGACAAAAGTGATACTATAAGGAAAACAAATACCAACGACTTAAAATGTAAAAATGAATAAAGGGGCATTTCATGAAGCAAAAAATGCCTACAACACCCGGTATTCCCAGGCGGTCTCCCATCCAAGTACTAACCGAGCCCTATGCTGCTTGACTTCGGTGATCGGACGAGAACCGGTATATTCAGCATGGTATGGTCGTAGGCTCTTGCTCCATCAAAGTCAAGCTATTTGAAGGGATACTATGACGTCATCATCTATTTAATCCCTGTCAGTAATAATATTGGTTTCTTGATGTCTTCAGTCATTCCACCGATCTTTCATTGGGTTTGTTTCAGTTTCCATCGGATGCCTACCTACGAGAATTTTGAGATATTGTCGTGTTTTTTTTCTTGGATGCGCACCTGTGTGTGACGCAACAATTCACATGATGGTGTAGGCCTTGAACTGCGCGCCTCGTCTCTTGGAGACCCTGTGCTTGCAAACAAACGACTTTCCTCATTGCCTTGAATGTCGGACATCAAGCGAAAAGTTTATTCCTGCTCTATTAAAAAGGGTGACGAAGGAGACGAAAAAGACAACAAAAAGAGACAAAAGTGATACTATAAGGAAAACAAATACCAACGACTTAAAATGTAAAAATGAATAAAGGGGCATTTCATGAAGCAAAAAATGCCTACAACACCCGGTATTCCCAGGCGGTCTCCCATCCAAGTACTAACCGAGCCCTATGCTGCTTGACTTCGGTGATCGGACGAGAACCGGTATATTCAGCATGGTATGGTCGTAGGCTCTTGCTCCATCAAAGTCAAGCTATTTGAAGGGATACTATGACGTCATCATCTATTTAATCCCTGTCAGTAATAATATTGGTTTCTTGATGTCTTCAGTCATTCCACCGATCTTTCATTTGGGTTTGTTTCAGTTTCCATCGGATGCCTACCTACGAGAATTTTGAGATATTGTCGTGTTTTTTTTCTTGGATGCGCACCTGTGTGTGACGCAACAATTCACATGATGGTGTAGGCCTTGAACTGCGCGCCTCGTCTCTTGGAGACCCTGTGCTTGCAAACAAACGACTTTCCTCATTGCCTTGAATGTCGGACATCAAGCGAAAAGTTTATTCCTGCTCTATTAAAAAGGGTGACGAAGGAGACGAAAAAGACAACAAAAAGAGACAAAAGTGATACTATAAGGAAAACAAATACCAACGACTTAAAATGTAAAAATGAATAAAGGGGCATTTCATGAAGCAAAAAATGCCTACAACACCCGGTATTCCCAGGCGGTCTCCCATCCAAGTACTAACCGAGCCCTATGCTGCTTGACTTCGGTGATCGGACGAGAACCGGTATATTCAGCATGGTATGGTCGTAGGCTCTTGCTCCATCAAAGTCAAGCTATTTGAAGGGATACTATGACGTCATCATCTATTTAATCCCTGTCAGTAATAATATTGGTTTCTTGATGTCTTCAGTCATTCCACCGATCTTTCATTGGGTTTGTTTCAGTTTCCATCGGATGCCTACCTACGAGAATTTTGAGATATTGTCGTGTTTTTTTTCTTGGATGCGCACCTGTGTGTGACGCAACAATTCACATGATGGTGTAGGCCTTGAACTGCGCGCCTCGTCTCTTGGAGACCCTGTGCTTGCAAACAAACGACTTTCCTCATTGCCTTGAATGTCGGACATCAAGCGAAAAGTTTATTCCTGCTCTATTAAAAAGGGTGACGAAGGAGACGAAAAAGACAACAAAAAGAGACAAAAGTGATACTATAAGGAAAACAAATACCAACGACTTAAAATGTAAAAATGAATAAAGGGGCATTTCATGAAGCAAAAAATGCCTACAACACCCGGTATTCCCAGGCGGTCTCCCATCCAAGTACTAACCGAGCCCTATGCTGCTTGACTTCGGTGATCGGACGAGAACCGGTATATTCAGCATGGTATGGTCGTAGGCTCTTGCTCCATCAAAGTCAAGCTATTTGAAGGGATACTATGACGTCATCATCTATTTAATCCCTGTCAGTAATAATATTGGTTTCTTGATGTCTTCAGTCATTCCACCGATCTTTCATTGGGTTTGTTTCAGTTTCCATCGGATGCCTACCTACGAGAATTTTGAGATATTGTCGTGTTTTTTTTCTTGGATGCGCACCTGTGTGTGACGCAACAATTCACATGATGGTGTAGGCCTTGAACTGCGCGCCTCGTCTCTTGGAGACCCTGTGCTTGCAAACAAACGACTTTCCTCATTGCCTTGAATGTCGGACATCAAGCGAAAAGTTTATTCCTGCTCTATTAAAAAGGGTGACGAAGGAGACGAAAAAGACAACAAAAAGAGACAAAAGTGATACTATAAGGAAAACAAATACCAACGACTTAAAATGTAAAAATGAATAAAGGGGCATTTCATGAAGCAAAAAATGCCTACAACACCCGGTATTCCCAGGCGGTCTCCCATCCAAGTACTAACCGAGCCCTATGCTGCTTGACTTCGGTGATCGGACGAGAACCGGTATATTCAGCATGGTATGGTCGTAGGCTCTTGCTCCATCAAAGTCAAGCTATTTGAAGGGATACTATGACGTCATCATCTATTTAATCCCTGTCAGTAATAATATTGGTTTCTTGATGTCTTCAGTCATTCCACCGATCTTTCATTGGGTTTGTTTCAGTTTCCATCGGATGCCTACCTACGAGAATTTTGAGATATTGTCGTGTTTTTTTTCTTGGATGCGCACCTGTGTGTGACGCAACAATTCACATGATGGTGTAGGCCTTGAACTGCGCGCCTCGTCTCTTGGAGACCCTGTGCTTGCAAACAAACGACTTTCCTCATTGCCTTGAATGTCGGACATCAAGCGAAAAGTTTATTCCTGCTCTATTAAAAAGGGTGACGAAGGAGACGAAAAAGACAACAAAAAGAGACAAAAGTGATACTATAAGGAAAACAAATACCAACGACTTAAAATGTAAAAATGAATAAAGGGGCATTTCATGAAGCAAAAAATGCCTACAACACCCGGTATTCCCAGGCGGTCTCCCATCCAAGTACTAACCGAGCCCTATGCTGCTTGACTTCGGTGATCGGACGAGAACCGGTATATTCAGCATGGTATGGTCGTAGGCTCTTGCTCCATCAAAGTCAAGCTATTTGAAGGGATACTATGACGTCATCATCTATTTAATCCCTGTCAGTAATAATATTGGTTTCTTGATGTCTTCAGTCATTCCACCGATCTTTCATTGGGTTTGTTTCAGTTTCCATCGGATGCCTACCTACGAGAATTTTGAGATATTGTCGTGTTTTTTTTCTTGGATGCGCACCTGTGTGTGACGCAACAATTCACATGATGGTGTAGGCCTTGAACTGCGCGCCTCGTCTCTTGGAGACCCTGTGCTTGCAAACAAACGACTTTCCTCATTGCCTTGAATGTCGGACATCAAGCGAAAAGTTTATTCCTGCTCTATTAAAAAGGGTGACGAAGGAGACGAAAAAGACAACAAAAAGAGACAAAAGTGATACTATAAGGAAAACAAATACCAACGACTTAAAATGTAAAAATGAATAAAGGGGCATTTCATGAAGCAAAAAATGCCTACAACACCCGGTATTCCCAGGCGGTCTCCCATCCAAGTACTAACCGAGCCCTATGCTGCTTGACTTCGGTGATCGGACGAGAACCGGTATATTCAGCATGGTATGGTCGTAGGCTCTTGCTCCATCAAAGTCAAGCTATTTGAAGGGATACTATGACGTCATCATCTATTTAATCCCTGTCAGTAATAATATTGGTTTCTTGATGTCTTCAGTCATTCCACCGATCTTTCATTGGGTTTGTTTCAGTTTCCATCGGATGCCTACCTACGAGAATTTTGAGATATTGTCGTGTTTTTTTTCTTGGATGCGCACCTGTGTGTGACGCAACAATTCACATGATGGTGTAGGCCTTGAACTGCGCGCCTCGTCTCTTGGAGACCCTGTGCTTGCAAACAAACGACTTTCCTCATTGCCTTGAATGTCGGACATCAAGCGAAAAGTTTATTCCTGCTCTATTAAAAAGGGTGACGAAGGAGACGAAAAAGACAACAAAAAGAGACAAAAGTGATACTATAAGGAAAACAAATACCAACGACTTAAAATGTAAAAATGAATAAAGGGGCATTTCATGAAGCAAAAAATGCCTACAACACCCGGTATTCCCAGGCGGTCTCCCATCCAAGTACTAACCGAGCCCTATGCTGCTTGACTTCGGTGATCGGACGAGAACCGGTATATTCAGCATGGTATGGTCGTAGGCTCTTGCTCCATCAAAGTCAAGCTATTTGAAGGGATACTATGACGTCATCATCTATTTAATCCCTGTCAGTAATAATATTGGTTTCTTGATGTCTTCAGTCATTCCACCGATCTTTCATTGGGTTTGTTTCAGTTTCCATCGGATGCCTACCTACGAGAATTTTGAGATATTGTCGTGTTTTTTTTCTTGGATGCGCACCTGTGTGTGACGCAACAATTCACATGATGGTGTAGGCCTTGAACTGCGCGCCTCGTCTCTTGGAGACCCTGTGCTTGCAAACAAACGACTTTCCTCATTGCCTTGAATGTCGGACATCAAGCGAAAAGTTTATTCCTGCTCTATTAAAAAGGGTGACGAAGGAGACGAAAAAGACAACAAAAAGAGACAAAAGTGATACTATAAGGAAAACAAATACCAACGACTTAAAATGTAAAAATGAATAAAGGGGCATTTCATGAAGCAAAAAATGCCTACAACACCCGGTATTCCCAGGCGGTCTCCCATCCAAGTACTAACCGAGCCCTATGCTGCTTGACTTCGGTGATCGGACGAGAACCGGTATATTCAGCATGGTATGGTCGTAGGCTCTTGCTCCATCAAAGTCAAGCTATTTGAAGGGATACTATGACGTCATCATCTATTTAATCCCTGTCAGTAATAATATTGGTTTCTTGATGTCTTCAGTCATTCCACCGATCTTTCATTGGGTTTGTTTCAGTTTCCATCGGATGCCTACCTACGAGAATTTTGAGATATTGTCGTGTTTTTTTTCTTGGATGCGCACCTGTGTGTGACGCAACAATTCACATGATGGTGTAGGCCTTGAACTGCGCGCCTCGTCTCTTGGAGACCCTGTGCTTGCAAACAAACGACTTTCCTCATTGCCTTGAATGTCGGACATCAAGCGAAAAGTTTATTCCTGCTCTATTAAAAAGGGTGACGAAGGAGACGAAAAAGACAACAAAAAGAGACAAAAGTGATACTATAAGGAAAACAAATACCAACGACTTAAAATGTAAAAATGAATAAAGGGGCATTTCATGAAGCAAAAAATGCCTACAACACCCGGTATTCCCAGGCGGTCTCCCATCCAAGTACTAACCGAGCCCTATGCTGCTTGACTTCGGTGATCGGACGAGAACCGGTATATTCAGCATGGTATGGTCGTAGGCTCTTGCTCCATCAAAGTCAAGCTATTTGAAGGGATACTATGACGTCATCATCTATTTAATCCCTGTCAGTAATAATATTGGTTTCTTGATGTCTTCAGTCATTCCACCGATCTTTCATTGGGTTTGTTTCAGTTTCCATCGGATGCCTACCTACGAGAATTTTGAGATATTGTCGTGTTTTTTTTCTTGGATGCGCACCTGTGTGTGACGCAACAATTCACATGATGGTGTAGGCCTTGAACTGCGCGCCTCGTCTCTTGGAGACCCTGTGCTTGCAAACAAACGACTTTCCTCATTGCCTTGAATGTCGGACATCAAGCGAAAAGTTTATTCCTGCTCTATTAAAAAGGGTGACGAAGGAGACGAAAAAGACAACAAAAAGAGACAAAAGTGATACTATAAGGAAAACAAATACCAACGACTTAAAATGTAAAAATGAATAAAGGGGCATTTCATGAAGCAAAAAATGCCTACAACACCCGGTATTCCCAGGCGGTCTCCCATCCAAGTACTAACCGAGCCCTATGCTGCTTGACTTCGGTGATCGGACGAGAACCGGTATATTCAGCATGGTATGGTCGTAGGCTCTTGCTCCATCAAAGTCAAGCTATTTGAAGGGATACTATGACGTCATCATCTATTTAATCCCTGTCAGTAATAATATTGGTTTCTTGATGTCTTCAGTCATTCCACCGATCTTTCATTGGGTTTGTTTCAGTTTCCATCGGATGCCTACCTACGAGAATTTTGAGATATTGTCGTGTTTTTTTTCTTGGATGCGCACCTGTGTGTGACGCAACAATTCACATGATGGTGTAGGCCTTGAACTGCGCGCCTCGTCTCTTGGAGACCCTGTGCTTGCAAACAAACGACTTTCCTCATTGCCTTGAATGTCGGACATCAAGCGAAAAGTTTATTCCTGCTCTATTAAAAAGGGTGACGAAGGAGACGAAAAAGACAACAAAAAGAGACAAAAGTGATACTATAAGGAAAACAAATACCAACGACTTAAAATGTAAAAATGAATAAAGGGGCATTTCATGAAGCAAAAAATGCCTACAACACCCGGTATTCCCAGGCGGTCTCCCATCCAAGTACTAACCGAGCCCTATGCTGCTTGACTTCGGTGATCGGACGAGAACCGGTATATTCAGCATGGTATGGTCGTAGGCTCTTGCTCCATCAAAGTCAAGCTATTTGAAGGGATACTATGACGTCATCATCTATTTAATCCCTGTCAGTAATAATATTGGTTTCTTGATGTCTTCAGTCATTCCACCGATCTTTCATTGGGTTTGTTTCAGTTTCCATCGGATGCCTACCTACGAGAATTTTGAGATATTGTCGTGTTTTTTTTCTTGGATGCGCACCTGTGTGTGACGCAACAATTCACATGATGGTGTAGGCCTTGAACTGCGCGCCTCGTCTCTTGGAGACCCTGTGCTTGCAAACAAACGACTTTCCTCATTGCCTTGAATGTCGGACATCAAGCGAAAAGTTTATTCCTGCTCTATTAAAAAGGGTGACGAAGGAGACGAAAAAGACAACAAAAAGAGACAAAAGTGATACTATAAGGAAAACAAATACCAACGACTTAAAATGTAAAAATGAATAAAGGGGCATTTCATGAAGCAAAAAATGCCTACAACACCCGGTATTCCCAGGCGGTCTCCCATCCAAGTACTAACCGAGCCCTATGCTGCTTGACTTCGGTGATCGGACGAGAACCGGTATATTCAGCATGGTATGGTCGTAGGCTCTTGCTCCATCAAAGTCAAGCTATTTGAAGGGATACTATGACGTCATCATCTATTTAATCCCTGTCAGTAATAATATTGGTTTCTTGATGTCTTCAGTCATTCCACCGATCTTTCATTGGGTTTGTTTCAGTTTCCATCGGATGCCTACCTACGAGAATTTTGAGATATTGTCGTGTTTTTTTTCTTGGATGCGCACCTGTGTGTGACGCAACAATTCACATGATGGTGTAGGCCTTGAACTGCGCGCCTCGTCTCTTGGAGACCCTGTGCTTGCAAACAAACGACTTTCCTCATTGCCTTGAATGTCGGACATCAAGCGAAAAGTTTATTCCTGCTCTATTAAAAAGGGTGACGAAGGAGACGAAAAAGACAACAAAAAGAGACAAAAGTGATACTATAAGGAAAACAAATACCAACGACTTAAAATGTAAAAATGAATAAAGGGGCATTTCATGAAGCAAAAAATGCCTACAACACCCGGTATTCCCAGGCGGTCTCCCATCCAAGTACTAACCGAGCCCTATGCTGCTTGACTTCGGTGATCGGACGAGAACCGGTATATTCAGCATGGTATGGTCGTAGGCTCTTGCTCCATCAAAGTCAAGCTATTTGAAGGGATACTATGACGTCATCATCTATTTAATCCCTGTCAGTAATAATATTGGTTTCTTGATGTCTTCAGTCATTCCACCGATCTTTCATTGGGTTTGTTTCAGTTTCCATCGGATGCCTACCTACGAGAATTTTGAGATATTGTCGTGTTTTTTTTCTTGGATGCGCACCTGTGTGTGACGCAACAATTCACATGATGGTGTAGGCCTTGAACTGCGCGCCTCGTCTCTTGGAGACCCTGTGCTTGCAAACAAACGACTTTCCTCATTGCCTTGAATGTCGGACATCAAGCGAAAAGTTTATTCCTGCTCTATTAAAAAGGGTGACGAAGGAGACGAAAAAGACAACAAAAAGAGACAAAAGTGATACTATAAGGAAAACAAATACCAACGACTTAAAATGTAAAAATGAATAAAGGGGCATTTCATGAAGCAAAAAATGCCTACAACACCCGGTATTCCCAGGCGGTCTCCCATCCAAGTACTAACCGAGCCCTATGCTGCTTGACTTCGGTGATCGGACGAGAACCGGTATATTCAGCATGGTATGGTCGTAGGCTCTTGCTCCATCAAAGTCAAGCTATTTGAAGGGATACTATGACGTCATCATCTATTTAATCCCTGTCAGTAATAATATTGGTTTCTTGATGTCTTCAGTCATTCCACCGATCTTTCATTGGGTTTGTTTCAGTTTCCATCGGATGCCTACCTACGAGAATTTTGAGATATTGTCGTGTTTTTTTTCTTGGATGCGCACCTGTGTGTGACGCAACAATTCACATGATGGTGTAGGCCTTGAACTGCGCGCCTCGTCTCTTGGAGACCCTGTGCTTGCAAACAAACGACTTTCCTCATTGCCTTGAATGTCGGACATCAAGCGAAAAGTTTATTCCTGCTCTATTAAAAAGGGTGACGAAGGAGACGAAAAAGACAACAAAAAGAGACAAAAGTGATACTATAAGGAAAACAAATACCAACGACTTAAAATGTAAAAATGAATAAAGGGGCATTTCATGAAGCAAAAAATGCCTACAACACCCGGTATTCCCAGGCGGTCTCCCATCCAAGTACTAACCGAGCCCTATGCTGCTTGACTTCGGTGATCGGACGAGAACCGGTATATTCAGCATGGTATGGTCGTAGGCTCTTGCTCCATCAAAGTCAAGCTATTTGAAGGGATACTATGACGTCATCATCTATTTAATCCCTGTCAGTAATAATATTGGTTTCTTGATGTCTTCAGTCATTCCACCGATCTTTCATTGGGTTTGTTTCAGTTTCCATCGGATGCCTACCTACGAGAATTTTGAGATATTGTCGTGTTTTTTTTCTTGGATGCGCACCTGTGTGTGACGCAACAATTCACATGATGGTGTAGGCCTTGAACTGCGCGCCTCGTCTCTTGGAGACCCTGTGCTTGCAAACAAACGACTTTCCTCATTGCCTTGAATGTCGGACATCAAGCGAAAAGTTTATTCCTGCTCTATTAAAAAGGGTGACGAAGGAGACGAAAAAGACAACAAAAAGAGACAAAAGTGATACTATAAGGAAAACAAATACCAACGACTTAAAATGTAAAAATGAATAAAGGGGCATTTCATGAAGCAAAAAATGCCTACAACACCCGGTATTCCCAGGCGGTCTCCCATCCAAGTACTAACCGAGCCCTATGCTGCTTGACTTCGGTGATCGGACGAGAACCGGTATATTCAGCATGGTATGGTCGTAGGCTCTTGCTCCATCAAAGTCAAGCTATTTGAAGGGATACTATGACGTCATCATCTATTTAATCCCTGTCAGTAATAATATTGGTTTCTTGATGTCTTCAGTCATTCCACCGATCTTTCATTGGGTTTGTTTCAGTTTCCATCGGATGCCTACCTACGAGAATTTTGAGATATTGTCGTGTTTTTTTTCTTGGATGCGCACCTGTGTGTGACGCAACAATTCACATGATGGTGTAGGCCTTGAACTGCGCGCCTCGTCTCTTGGAGACCCTGTGCTTGCAAACAAACGACTTTCCTCATTGCCTTGAATGTCGGACATCAAGCGAAAAGTTTATTCCTGCTCTATTAAAAAGGGTGACGAAGGAGACGAAAAAGACAACAAAAAGAGACAAAAGTGATACTATAAGGAAAACAAATACCAACGACTTAAAATGTAAAAATGAATAAAGGGGCATTTCATGAAGCAAAAAATGCCTACAACACCCGGTATTCCCAGGCGGTCTCCCATCCAAGTACTAACCGAGCCCTATGCTGCTTGACTTCGGTGATCGGACGAGAACCGGTATATTCAGCATGGTATGGTCGTAGGCTCTTGCTCCATCAAAGTCAAGCTATTTGAAGGGATACTATGACGTCATCATCTATTTAATCCCTGTCAGTAATAATATTGGTTTCTTGATGTCTTCAGTCATTCCACCGATCTTTCATTGGGTTTGTTTCAGTTTCCATCGGATGCCTACCTACGAGAATTTTGAGATATTGTCGTGTTTTTTTTCTTGGATGCGCACCTGTGTGTGACGCAACAATTCACATGATGGTGTAGGCCTTGAACTGCGCGCCTCGTCTCTTGGAGACCCTGTGCTTGCAAACAAACGACTTTCCTCATTGCCTTGAATGTCGGACATCAAGCGAAAAGTTTATTCCTGCTCTATTAAAAAGGGTGACGAAGGAGACGAAAAAGACAACAAAAAGAGACAAAAGTGATACTATAAGGAAAACAAATACCAACGACTTAAAATGTAAAAATGAATAAAGGGGCATTTCATGAAGCAAAAAATGCCTACAACACCCGGTATTCCCAGGCGGTCTCCCATCCAAGTACTAACCGAGCCCTATGCTGCTTGACTTCGGTGATCGGACGAGAACCGGTATATTCAGCATGGTATGGTCGTAGGCTCTTGCTCCATCAAAGTCAAGCTATTTGAAGGGATACTATGACGTCATCATCTATTTAATCCCTGTCAGTAATAATATTGGTTTCTTGATGTCTTCAGTCATTCCACCGATCTTTCATTGGGTTTGTTTCAGTTTCCATCGGATGCCTACCTACGAGAATTTTGAGATATTGTCGTGTTTTTTTTCTTGGATGCGCACCTGTGTGTGACGCAACAATTCACATGATGGTGTAGGCCTTGAACTGCGCGCCTCGTCTCTTGGAGACCCTGTGCTTGCAAACAAACGACTTTCCTCATTGCCTTGAATGTCGGACATCAAGCGAAAAGTTTATTCCTGCTCTATTAAAAAGGGTGACGAAGGAGACGAAAAAGACAACAAAAAGAGACAAAAGTGATACTATAAGGAAAACAAATACCAACGACTTAAAATGTAAAAATGAATAAAGGGGCATTTCATGAAGCAAAAAATGCCTACAACACCCGGTATTCCCAGGCGGTCTCCCATCCAAGTACTAACCGAGCCCTATGCTGCTTGACTTCGGTGATCGGACGAGAACCGGTATATTCAGCATGGTATGGTCGTAGGCTCTTGCTCCATCAAAGTCAAGCTATTTGAAGGGATACTATGACGTCATCATCTATTTAATCCCTGTCAGTAATAATATTGGTTTCTTGATGTCTTCAGTCATTCCACCGATCTTTCATTGGGTTTGTTTCAGTTTCCATCGGATGCCTACCTACGAGAATTTTGAGATATTGTCGTGTTTTTTTTCTTGGATGCGCACCTGTGTGTGACGCAACAATTCACATGATGGTGTAGGCCTTGAACTGCGCGCCTCGTCTCTTGGAGACCCTGTGCTTGCAAACAAACGACTTTCCTCATTGCCTTGAATGTCGGACATCAAGCGAAAAGTTTATTCCTGCTCTATTAAAAAGGGTGACGAAGGAGACGAAAAAGACAACAAAAAGAGACAAAAGTGATACTATAAGGAAAACAAATACCAACGACTTAAAATGTAAAAATGAATAAAGGGGCATTTCATGAAGCAAAAAATGCCTACAACACCCGGTATTCCCAGGCGGTCTCCCATCCAAGTACTAACCGAGCCCTATGCTGCTTGACTTCGGTGATCGGACGAGAACCGGTATATTCAGCATGGTATGGTCGTAGGCTCTTGCTCCATCAAAGTCAAGCTATTTGAAGGGATACTATGACGTCATCATCTATTTAATCCCTGTCAGTAATAATATTGGTTTCTTGATGTCTTCAGTCATTCCACCGATCTTTCATTGGGTTTGTTTCAGTTTCCATCGGATGCCTACCTACGAGAATTTTGAGATATTGTCGTGTTTTTTTTCTTGGATGCGCACCTGTGTGTGACGCAACAATTCACATGATGGTGTAGGCCTTGAACTGCGCGCCTCGTCTCTTGGAGACCCTGTGCTTGCAAACAAACGACTTTCCTCATTGCCTTGAATGTCGGACATCAAGCGAAAAGTTTATTCCTGCTCTATTAAAAAGGGTGACGAAGGAGACGAAAAAGACAACAAAAAGAGACAAAAGTGATACTATAAGGAAAACAAATACCAACGACTTAAAATGTAAAAATGAATAAAGGGGCATTTCATGAAGCAAAAAATGCCTACAACACCCGGTATTCCCAGGCGGTCTCCCATCCAAGTACTAACCGAGCCCTATGCTGCTTGACTTCGGTGATCGGACGAGAACCGGTATATTCAGCATGGTATGGTCGTAGGCTCTTGCTCCATCAAAGTCAAGCTATTTGAAGGGATACTATGACGTCATCATCTATTTAATCCCTGTCAGTAATAATATTGGTTTCTTGATGTCTTCAGTCATTCCACCGATCTTTCATTGGGTTTGTTTCAGTTTCCATCGGATGCCTACCTACGAGAATTTTGAGATATTGTCGTGTTTTTTTTCTTGGATGCGCACCTGTGTGTGACGCAACAATTCACATGATGGTGTAGGCCTTGAACTGCGCGCCTCGTCTCTTGGAGACCCTGTGCTTGCAAACAAACGACTTTCCTCATTGCCTTGAATGTCGGACATCAAGCGAAAAGTTTATTCCTGCTCTATTAAAAAGGGTGACGAAGGAGACGAAAAAGACAACAAAAAGAGACAAAAGTGATACTATAAGGAAAACAAATACCAACGACTTAAAATGTAAAAATGAATAAAGGGGCATTTCATGAAGCAAAAAATGCCTACAACACCCGGTATTCCCAGGCGGTCTCCCATCCAAGTACTAACCGAGCCCTATGCTGCTTGACTTCGGTGATCGGACGAGAACCGGTATATTCAGCATGGTATGGTCGTAGGCTCTTGCTCCATCAAAGTCAAGCTATTTGAAGGGATACTATGACGTCATCATCTATTTAATCCCTGTCAGTAATAATATTGGTTTCTTGATGTCTTCAGTCATTCCACCGATCTTTCATTGGGTTTGTTTCAGTTTCCATCGGATGCCTACCTACGAGAATTTTGAGATATTGTCGTGTTTTTTTTCTTGGATGCGCACCTGTGTGTGACGCAACAATTCACATGATGGTGTAGGCCTTGAACTGCGCGCCTCGTCTCTTGGAGACCCTGTGCTTGCAAACAAACGACTTTCCTCATTGCCTTGAATGTCGGACATCAAGCGAAAAGTTTATTCCTGCTCTATTAAAAAGGGTGACGAAGGAGACGAAAAAGACAACAAAAAGAGACAAAAGTGATACTATAAGGAAAACAAATACCAACGACTTAAAATGTAAAAATGAATAAAGGGGCATTTCATGAAGCAAAAAATGCCTACAACACCCGGTATTCCCAGGCGGTCTCCCATCCAAGTACTAACCGAGCCCTATGCTGCTTGACTTCGGTGATCGGACGAGAACCGGTATATTCAGCATGGTATGGTCGTAGGCTCTTGCTCCATCAAAGTCAAGCTATTTGAAGGGATACTATGACGTCATCATCTATTTAATCCCTGTCAGTAATAATATTGGTTTCTTGATGTCTTCAGTCATTCCACCGATCTTTCATTGGGTTTGTTTCAGTTTCCATCGGATGCCTACCTACGAGAATTTTGAGATATTGTCGTGTTTTTTTTCTTGGATGCGCACCTGTGTGTGACGCAACAATTCACATGATGGTGTAGGCCTTGAACTGCGCGCCTCGTCTCTTGGAGACCCTGTGCTTGCAAACAAACGACTTTCCTCATTGCCTTGAATGTCGGACATCAAGCGAAAAGTTTATTCCTGCTCTATTAAAAAGGGTGACGAAGGAGACGAAAAAGACAACAAAAAGAGACAAAAGTGATACTATAAGGAAAACAAATACCAACGACTTAAAATGTAAAAATGAATAAAGGGGCATTTCATGAAGCAAAAAATGCCTACAACACCCGGTATTCCCAGGCGGTCTCCCATCCAAGTACTAACCGAGCCCTATGCTGCTTGACTTCGGTGATCGGACGAGAACCGGTATATTCAGCATGGTATGGTCGTAGGCTCTTGCTCCATCAAAGTCAAGCTATTTGAAGGGATACTATGACGTCATCATCTATTTAATCCCTGTCAGTAATAATATTGGTTTCTTGATGTCTTCAGTCATTCCACCGATCTTTCATTGGGTTTGTTTCAGTTTCCATCGGATGCCTACCTACGAGAATTTTGAGATATTGTCGTGTTTTTTTTCTTGGATGCGCACCTGTGTGTGACGCAACAATTCACATGATGGTGTAGGCCTTGAACTGCGCGCCTCGTCTCTTGGAGACCCTGTGCTTGCAAACAAACGACTTTCCTCATTGCCTTGAATGTCGGACATCAAGCGAAAAGTTTATTCCTGCTCTATTAAAAAGGGTGACGAAGGAGACGAAAAAGACAACAAAAAGAGACAAAAGTGATACTATAAGGAAAACAAATACCAACGACTTAAAATGTAAAAATGAATAAAGGGGCATTTCATGAAGCAAAAAATGCCTACAACACCCGGTATTCCCAGGCGGTCTCCCATCCAAGTACTAACCGAGCCCTATGCTGCTTGACTTCGGTGATCGGACGAGAACCGGTATATTCAGCATGGTATGGTCGTAGGCTCTTGCTCCATCAAAGTCAAGCTATTTGAAGGGATACTATGACGTCATCATCTATTTAATCCCTGTCAGTAATAATATTGGTTTCTTGATGTCTTCAGTCATTCCACCGATCTTTCATTGGGTTTGTTTCAGTTTCCATCGGATGCCTACCTACGAGAATTTTGAGATATTGTCGTGTTTTTTTTCTTGGATGCGCACCTGTGTGTGACGCAACAATTCACATGATGGTGTAGGCCTTGAACTGCGCGCCTCGTCTCTTGGAGACCCTGTGCTTGCAAACAAACGACTTTCCTCATTGCCTTGAATGTCGGACATCAAGCGAAAAGTTTATTCCTGCTCTATTAAAAAGGGTGACGAAGGAGACGAAAAAGACAACAAAAAGAGACAAAAGTGATACTATAAGGAAAACAAATACCAACGACTTAAAATGTAAAAATGAATAAAGGGGCATTTCATGAAGCAAAAAATGCCTACAACACCCGGTATTCCCAGGCGGTCTCCCATCCAAGTACTAACCGAGCCCTATGCTGCTTGACTTCGGTGATCGGACGAGAACCGGTATATTCAGCATGGTATGGTCGTAGGCTCTTGCTCCATCAAAGTCAAGCTATTTGAAGGGATACTATGACGTCATCATCTATTTAATCCCTGTCAGTAATAATATTGGTTTCTTGATGTCTTCAGTCATTCCACCGATCTTTCATTGGGTTTGTTTCAGTTTCCATCGGATGCCTACCTACGAGAATTTTGAGATATTGTCGTGTTTTTTTTCTTGGATGCGCACCTGTGTGTGACGCAACAATTCACATGATGGTGTAGGCCTTGAACTGCGCGCCTCGTCTCTTGGAGACCCTGTGCTTGCAAACAAACGACTTTCCTCATTGCCTTGAATGTCGGACATCAAGCGAAAAGTTTATTCCTGCTCTATTAAAAAGGGTGACGAAGGAGACGAAAAAGACAACAAAAAGAGACAAAAGTGATACTATAAGGAAAACAAATGCCAACGACTTAAAATGTAAAAATGAATAAAGGGGCATTTCATGAAGCAAAAAATGCCTACAACACCCGGTATTCCCAGGCGGTCTCCCATCCAAGTACTAACCGAGCCCTATGCTGCTTGACTTCGGTGATCGGACGAGAACCGGTATATTCAGCATGGTATGGTCGTAGGCTCTTGCTCCATCAAAGTCAAGCTATTTGAAGGGATACTATGACGTCATCATCTATTTAATCCCTGTCAGTAATAATATTGGTTTCTTGATGTCTTCAGTCATTCCACCGATCTTTCATTGGGTTTGTTTCAGTTTCCATCGGATGCCTACCTACGAGAATTTTGAGATATTGTCGTGTTTTTTTTCTTGGATGCGCACCTGTGTGTGACGCAACAATTCACATGATGGTGTAGGCCTTGAACTGCGCGCCTCGTCTCTTGGAGACCCTGTGCTTGCAAACAAACGACTTTCCTCATTGCCTTGAATGTCGGACATCAAGCGAAAAGTTTATTCCTGCTCTATTAAAAAGGGTGACGAAGGAGACGAAAAAGACAACAAAAAGAGACAAAAGTGATACTATAAGGAAAACAAATGCCAACGACTTAAAATGTAAAAATGAATAAAGGGGCATTTCATGAAGCAAAAAATGCCTACAACACCCGGTATTCCCAGGCGGTCTCCCATCCAAGTACTAACCGAGCCCTATGCTGCTTGACTTCGGTGATCGGACGAGAACCGGTATATTCAGCATGGTATGGTCGTAGGCTCTTGCTCCATCAAAGTCAAGCTATTTGAAGGGATACTATGACGTCATCATCTATTTAATCCCTGTCAGTAATAATATTGGTTTCTTGATGTCTTCAGTCATTCCACCGATCTTTCATTGGGTTTGTTTCAGTTTCCATCGGATGCCTACCTACGAGAATTTTGAGATATTGTCGTGTTTTTTTTCTTGGATGCGCACCTGTGTGTGACGCAACAATTCACATGATGGTGTAGGCCTTGAACTGCGCGCCTCGTCTCTTGGAGACCCTGTGCTTGCAAACAAACGACTTTCCTCATTGCCTTGAATGTCGGACATCAAGCGAAAAGTTTATTCCTGCTCTATTAAAAAGGGTGACGAAGGAGACGAAAAAGACAACAAAAAGAGACAAAAGTGATACTATAAGGAAAACAAATGCCAACGACTTAAAATGTAAAAATGAATAAAGGGGCATTTCATGAAGCAAAAAATGCCTACAACACCCGGTATTCCCAGGCGGTCTCCCATCCAAGTACTAACCGAGCCCTATGCTGCTTGACTTCGGTGATCGGACGAGAACCGGTATATTCAGCATGGTATGGTCGTAGGCTCTTGCTCCATCAAAGTCAAGCTATTTGAAGGGATACTATGACGTCATCATCTATTTAATCCCTGTCAGTAATAATATTGGTTTCTTGATGTCTTCAGTCATTCCACCGATCTTTCATTGGGTTTGTTTCAGTTTCCATCGGATGCCTACCTACGAGAATTTTGAGATATTGTCGTGTTTTTTTTCTTGGATGCGCACCTGTGTGTGACGCAACAATTCACATGATGGTGTAGGCCTTGAACTGCGCGCCTCGTCTCTTGGAGACCCTGTGCTTGCAAACAAACGACTTTCCTCATTGCCTTGAATGTCGGACATCAAGCGAAAAGTTTATTCCTGCTCTATTAAAAAGGGTGACGAAGGAGACGAAAAAGACAACAAAAAGAGACAAAAGTGATACTATAAGGAAAACAAATACCAACGACTTAAAATGTAAAAATGAATAAAGGGGCATTTCATGAAGCAAAAAATGCCTACAACACCCGGTATTCCCAGGCGGTCTCCCATCCAAGTACTAACCGAGCCCTATGCTGCTTGACTTCGGTGATCGGACGAGAACCGGTATATTCAGCATGGTATGGTCGTAGGCTCTTGCTCCATCAAAGTCAAGCTATTTGAAGGGATACTATGACGTCATCATCTATTTAATCCCTGTCAGTAATAATATTGGTTTCTTGATGTCTTCAGTCATTCCACCGATCTTTCATTGGGTTTGTTTCAGTTTCCATCGGATGCCTACCTACGAGAATTTTGAGATATTGTCGTGTTTTTTTTCTTGGATGCGCACCTGTGTGTGACGCAACAATTCACATGATGGTGTAGGCCTTGAACTGCGCGCCTCGTCTCTTGGAGACCCTGTGCTTGCAAACAAACGACTTTCCTCATTGCCTTGAATGTCGGACATCAAGCGAAAAGTTTATTCCTGCTCTATTAAAAAGGGTGACGAAGGAGACGAAAAAGACAACAAAAAGAGACAAAAGTGATACTATAAGGAAAACAAATACCAACGACTTAAAATGTAAAAATGAATAAAGGGGCATTTCATGAAGCAAAAAATGCCTACAACACCCGGTATTCCCAGGCGGTCTCCCATCCAAGTACTAACCGAGCCCTATGCTGCTTGACTTCGGTGATCGGACGAGAACCGGTATATTCAGCATGGTATGGTCGTAGGCTCTTGCTCCATCAAAGTCAAGCTATTTGAAGGGATACTATGACGTCATCATCTATTTAATCCCTGTCAGTAATAATATTGGTTTCTTGATGTCTTCAGTCATTCCACCGATCTTTCATTGGGTTTGTTTCAGTTTCCATCGGATGCCTACCTACGAGAATTTTGAGATATTGTCGTGTTTTTTTTCTTGGATGCGCACCTGTGTGTGACGCAACAATTCACATGATGGTGTAGGCCTTGAACTGCGCGCCTCGTCTCTTGGAGACCCTGTGCTTGCAAACAAACGACTTTCCTCATTGCCTTGAATGTCGGACATCAAGCGAAAAGTTTATTCCTGCTCTATTAAAAAGGGTGACGAAGGAGACGAAAAAGACAACAAAAAGAGACAAAAGTGATACTATAAGGAAAACAAATACCAACGACTTAAAATGTAAAAATGAATAAAGGGGCATTTCATGAAGCAAAAAATGCCTACAACACCCGGTATTCCCAGGCGGTCTCCCATCCAAGTACTAACCGAGCCCTATGCTGCTTGACTTCGGTGATCGGACGAGAACCGGTATATTCAGCATGGTATGGTCGTAGGCTCTTGCTCCATCAAAGTCAAGCTATTTGAAGGGATACTATGACGTCATCATCTATTTAATCCCTGTCAGTAATAATATTGGTTTCTTGATGTCTTCAGTCATTCCACCGATCTTTCATTGGGTTTGTTTCAGTTTCCATCGGATGCCTACCTACGAGAATTTTGAGATATTGTCGTGTTTTTTTTCTTGGATGCGCACCTGTGTGTGACGCAACAATTCACATGATGGTGTAGGCCTTGAACTGCGCGCCTCGTCTCTTGGAGACCCTGTGCTTGCAAACAAACGACTTTCCTCATTGCCTTGAATGTCGGACATCAAGCGAAAAGTTTATTCCTGCTCTATTAAAAAGGGTGACGAAGGAGACGAAAAAGACAACAAAAAGAGACAAAAGTGATACTATAAGGAAAACAAATACCAACGACTTAAAATGTAAAAATGAATAAAGGGGCATTTCATGAAGCAAAAAATGCCTACAACACCCGGTATTCCCAGGCGGTCTCCCATCCAAGTACTAACCGAGCCCTATGCTGCTTGACTTCGGTGATCGGACGAGAACCGGTATATTCAGCATGGTATGGTCGTAGGCTCTTGCTCCATCAAAGTCAAGCTATTTGAAGGGATACTATGACGTCATCATCTATTTAATCCCTGTCAGTAATAATATTGGTTTCTTGATGTCTTCAGTCATTCCACCGATCTTTCATTGGGTTTGTTTCAGTTTCCATCGGATGCCTACCTACGAGAATTTTGAGATATTGTCGTGTTTTTTTTCTTGGATGCGCACCTGTGTGTGACGCAACAATTCACATGATGGTGTAGGCCTTGAACTGCGCGCCTCGTCTCTTGGAGACCCTGTGCTTGCAAACAAACGACTTTCCTCATTGCCTTGAATGTCGGACATCAAGCGAAAAGTTTATTCCTGCTCTATTAAAAAGGGTGACGAAGGAGACGAAAAAGACAACAAAAAGAGACAAAAGTGATACTATAAGGAAAACAAATACCAACGACTTAAAATGTAAAAATGAATAAAGGGGCATTTCATGAAGCAAAAAATGCCTACAACACCCGGTATTCCCAGGCGGTCTCCCATCCAAGTACTAACCGAGCCCTATGCTGCTTGACTTCGGTGATCGGACGAGAACCGGTATATTCAGCATGGTATGGTCGTAGGCTCTTGCTCCATCAAAGTCAAGCTATTTGAAGGGATACTATGACGTCATCATCTATTTAATCCCTGTCAGTAATAATATTGGTTTCTTGATGTCTTCAGTCATTCCACCGATCTTTCATTGGGTTTGTTTCAGTTTCCATCGGATGCCTACCTACGAGAATTTTGAGATATTGTCGTGTTTTTTTTCTTGGATGCGCACCTGTGTGTGACGCAACAATTCACATGATGGTGTAGGCCTTGAACTGCGCGCCTCGTCTCTTGGAGACCCTGTGCTTGCAAACAAACGACTTTCCTCATTGCCTTGAATGTCGGACATCAAGCGAAAAGTTTATTCCTGCTCTATTAAAAAGGGTGACGAAGGAGACGAAAAAGACAACAAAAAGAGACAAAAGTGATACTATAAGGAAAACAAATACCAACGACTTAAAATGTAAAAATGAATAAAGGGGCATTTCATGAAGCAAAAAATGCCTACAACACCCGGTATTCCCAGGCGGTCTCCCATCCAAGTACTAACCGAGCCCTATGCTGCTTGACTTCGGTGATCGGACGAGAACCGGTATATTCAGCATGGTATGGTCGTAGGCTCTTGCTCCATCAAAGTCAAGCTATTTGAAGGGATACTATGACGTCATCATCTATTTAATCCCTGTCAGTAATAATATTGGTTTCTTGATGTCTTCAGTCATTCCACCGATCTTTCATTGGGTTTGTTTCAGTTTCCATCGGATGCCTACCTACGAGAATTTTGAGATATTGTCGTGTTTTTTTTCTTGGATGCGCACCTGTGTGTGACGCAACAATTCACATGATGGTGTAGGCCTTGAACTGCGCGCCTCGTCTCTTGGAGACCCTGTGCTTGCAAACAAACGACTTTCCTCATTGCCTTGAATGTCGGACATCAAGCGAAAAGTTTATTCCTGCTCTATTAAAAAGGGTGACGAAGGAGACGAAAAAGACAACAAAAAGAGACAAAAGTGATACTATAAGGAAAACAAATACCAACGACTTAAAATGTAAAAATGAATAAAGGGGCATTTCATGAAGCAAAAAATGCCTACAACACCCGGTATTCCCAGGCGGTCTCCCATCCAAGTACTAACCGAGCCCTATGCTGCTTGACTTCGGTGATCGGACGAGAACCGGTATATTCAGCATGGTATGGTCGTAGGCTCTTGCTCCATCAAAGTCAAGCTATTTGAAGGGATACTATGACGTCATCATCTATTTAATCCCTGTCAGTAATAATATTGGTTTCTTGATGTCTTCAGTCATTCCACCGATCTTTCATTGGGTTTGTTTCAGTTTCCATCGGATGCCTACCTACGAGAATTTTGAGATATTGTCGTGTTTTTTTTCTTGGATGCGCACCTGTGTGTGACGCAACAATTCACATGATGGTGTAGGCCTTGAACTGCGCGCCTCGTCTCTTGGAGACCCTGTGCTTGCAAACAAACGACTTTCCTCATTGCCTTGAATGTCGGACATCAAGCGAAAAGTTTATTCCTGCTCTATTAAAAAGGGTGACGAAGGAGACGAAAAAGACAACAAAAAGAGACAAAAGTGATACTATAAGGAAAACAAATACCAACGACTTAAAATGTAAAAATGAATAAAGGGGCATTTCATGAAGCAAAAAATGCCTACAACACCCGGTATTCCCAGGCGGTCTCCCATCCAAGTACTAACCGAGCCCTATGCTGCTTGACTTCGGTGATCGGACGAGAACCGGTATATTCAGCATGGTATGGTCGTAGGCTCTTGCTCCATCAAAGTCAAGCTATTTGAAGGGATACTATGACGTCATCATCTATTTAATCCCTGTCAGTAATAATATTGGTTTCTTGATGTCTTCAGTCATTCCACCGATCTTTCATTGGGTTTGTTTCAGTTTCCATCGGATGCCTACCTACGAGAATTTTGAGATATTGTCGTGTTTTTTTTCTTGGATGCGCACCTGTGTGTGACGCAACAATTCACATGATGGTGTAGGCCTTGAACTGCGCGCCTCGTCTCTTGGAGACCCTGTGCTTGCAAACAAACGACTTTCCTCATTGCCTTGAATGTCGGACATCAAGCGAAAAGTTTATTCCTGCTCTATTAAAAAGGGTGACGAAGGAGACGAAAAAGACAACAAAAAGAGACAAAAGTGATACTATAAGGAAAACAAATACCAACGACTTAAAATGTAAAAATGAATAAAGGGGCATTTCATGAAGCAAAAAATGCCTACAACACCCGGTATTCCCAGGCGGTCTCCCATCCAAGTACTAACCGAGCCCTATGCTGCTTGACTTCGGTGATCGGACGAGAACCGGTATATTCAGCATGGTATGGTCGTAGGCTCTTGCTCCATCAAAGTCAAGCTATTTGAAGGGATACTATGACGTCATCATCTATTTAATCCCTGTCAGTAATAATATTGGTTTCTTGATGTCTTCAGTCATTCCACCGATCTTTCATTGGGTTTGTTTCAGTTTCCATCGGATGCCTACCTACGAGAATTTTGAGATATTGTCGTGTTTTTTTTCTTGGATGCGCACCTGTGTGTGACGCAACAATTCACATGATGGTGTAGGCCTTGAACTGCGCGCCTCGTCTCTTGGAGACCCTGTGCTTGCAAACAAACGACTTTCCTCATTGCCTTGAATGTCGGACATCAAGCGAAAAGTTTATTCCTGCTCTATTAAAAAGGGTGACGAAGGAGACGAAAAAGACAACAAAAAGAGACAAAAGTGATACTATAAGGAAAACAAATACCAACGACTTAAAATGTAAAAATGAATAAAGGGGCATTTCATGAAGCAAAAAATGCCTACAACACCCGGTATTCCCAGGCGGTCTCCCATCCAAGTACTAACCGAGCCCTATGCTGCTTGACTTCGGTGATCGGACGAGAACCGGTATATTCAGCATGGTATGGTCGTAGGCTCTTGCTCCATCAAAGTCAAGCTATTTGAAGGGATACTATGACGTCATCATCTATTTAATCCCTGTCAGTAATAATATTGGTTTCTTGATGTCTTCAGTCATTCCACCGATCTTTCATTGGGTTTGTTTCAGTTTCCATCGGATGCCTACCTACGAGAATTTTGAGATATTGTCGTGTTTTTTTTCTTGGATGCGCACCTGTGTGTGACGCAACAATTCACATGATGGTGTAGGCCTTGAACTGCGCGCCTCGTCTCTTGGAGACCCTGTGCTTGCAAACAAACGACTTTCCTCATTGCCTTGAATGTCGGACATCAAGCGAAAAGTTTATTCCTGCTCTATTAAAAAGGGTGACGAAGGAGACGAAAAAGACAACAAAAAGAGACAAAAGTGATACTATAAGGAAAACAAATACCAACGACTTAAAATGTAAAAATGAATAAAGGGGCATTTCATGAAGCAAAAAATGCCTACAACACCCGGTATTCCCAGGCGGTCTCCCATCCAAGTACTAACCGAGCCCTATGCTGCTTGACTTCGGTGATCGGACGAGAACCGGTATATTCAGCATGGTATGGTCGTAGGCTCTTGCTCCATCAAAGTCAAGCTATTTGAAGGGATACTATGACGTCATCATCTATTTAATCCCTGTCAGTAATAATATTGGTTTCTTGATGTCTTCAGTCATTCCACCGATCTTTCATTGGGTTTGTTTCAGTTTCCATCGGATGCCTACCTACGAGAATTTTGAGATATTGTCGTGTTTTTTTTCTTGGATGCGCACCTGTGTGTGACGCAACAATTCACATGATGGTGTAGGCCTTGAACTGCGCGCCTCGTCTCTTGGAGACCCTGTGCTTGCAAACAAACGACTTTCCTCATTGCCTTGAATGTCGGACATCAAGCGAAAAGTTTATTCCTGCTCTATTAAAAAGGGTGACGAAGGAGACGAAAAAGACAACAAAAAGAGACAAAAGTGATACTATAAGGAAAACAAATACCAACGACTTAAAATGTAAAAATGAATAAAGGGGCATTTCATGAAGCAAAAAATGCCTACAACACCCGGTATTCCCAGGCGGTCTCCCATCCAAGTACTAACCGAGCCCTATGCTGCTTGACTTCGGTGATCGGACGAGAACCGGTATATTCAGCATGGTATGGTCGTAGGCTCTTGCTCCATCAAAGTCAAGCTATTTGAAGGGATACTATGACGTCATCATCTATTTAATCCCTGTCAGTAATAATATTGGTTTCTTGATGTCTTCAGTCATTCCACCGATCTTTCATTGGGTTTGTTTCAGTTTCCATCGGATGCCTACCTACGAGAATTTTGAGATATTGTCGTGTTTTTTTTCTTGGATGCGCACCTGTGTGTGACGCAACAATTCACATGATGGTGTAGGCCTTGAACTGCGCGCCTCGTCTCTTGGAGACCCTGTGCTTGCAAACAAACGACTTTCCTCATTGCCTTGAATGTCGGACATCAAGCGAAAAGTTTATTCCTGCTCTATTAAAAAGGGTGACGAAGGAGACGAAAAAGACAACAAAAAGAGACAAAAGTGATACTATAAGGAAAACAAATACCAACGACTTAAAATGTAAAAATGAATAAAGGGGCATTTCATGAAGCAAAAAATGCCTACAACACCCGGTATTCCCAGGCGGTCTCCCATCCAAGTACTAACCGAGCCCTATGCTGCTTGACTTCGGTGATCGGACGAGAACCGGTATATTCAGCATGGTATGGTCGTAGGCTCTTGCTCCATCAAAGTCAAGCTATTTGAAGGGATACTATGACGTCATCATCTATTTAATCCCTGTCAGTAATAATATTGGTTTCTTGATGTCTTCAGTCATTCCACCGATCTTTCATTGGGTTTGTTTCAGTTTCCATCGGATGCCTACCTACGAGAATTTTGAGATATTGTCGTGTTTTTTTTCTTGGATGCGCACCTGTGTGTGACGCAACAATTCACATGATGGTGTAGGCCTTGAACTGCGCGCCTCGTCTCTTGGAGACCCTGTGCTTGCAAACAAACGACTTTCCTCATTGCCTTGAATGTCGGACATCAAGCGAAAAGTTTATTCCTGCTCTATTAAAAAGGGTGACGAAGGAGACGAAAAAGACAACAAAAAGAGACAAAAGTGATACTATAAGGAAAACAAATACCAACGACTTAAAATGTAAAAATGAATAAAGGGGCATTTCATGAAGCAAAAAATGCCTACAACACCCGGTATTCCCAGGCGGTCTCCCATCCAAGTACTAACCGAGCCCTATGCTGCTTGACTTCGGTGATCGGACGAGAACCGGTATATTCAGCATGGTATGGTCGTAGGCTCTTGCTCCATCAAAGTCAAGCTATTTGAAGGGATACTATGACGTCATCATCTATTTAATCCCTGTCAGTAATAATATTGGTTTCTTGATGTCTTCAGTCATTCCACCGATCTTTCATTGGGTTTGTTTCAGTTTCCATCGGATGCCTACCTACGAGAATTTTGAGATATTGTCGTGTTTTTTTTCTTGGATGCGCACCTGTGTGTGACGCAACAATTCACATGATGGTGTAGGCCTTGAACTGCGCGCCTCGTCTCTTGGAGACCCTGTGCTTGCAAACAAACGACTTTCCTCATTGCCTTGAATGTCGGACATCAAGCGAAAAGTTTATTCCTGCTCTATTAAAAAGGGTGACGAAGGAGACGAAAAAGACAACAAAAAGAGACAAAAGTGATACTATAAGGAAAACAAATACCAACGACTTAAAATGTAAAAATGAATAAAGGGGCATTTCATGAAGCAAAAAATGCCTACAACACCCGGTATTCCCAGGCGGTCTCCCATCCAAGTACTAACCGAGCCCTATGCTGCTTGACTTCGGTGATCGGACGAGAACCGGTATATTCAGCATGGTATGGTCGTAGGCTCTTGCTCCATCAAAGTCAAGCTATTTGAAGGGATACTATGACGTCATCATCTATTTAATCCCTGTCAGTAATAATATTGGTTTCTTGATGTCTTCAGTCATTCCACCGATCTTTCATTGGGTTTGTTTCAGTTTCCATCGGATGCCTACCTACGAGAATTTTGAGATATTGTCGTGTTTTTTTTCTTGGATGCGCACCTGTGTGTGACGCAACAATTCACATGATGGTGTAGGCCTTGAACTGCGCGCCTCGTCTCTTGGAGACCCTGTGCTTGCAAACAAACGACTTTCCTCATTGCCTTGAATGTCGGACATCAAGCGAAAAGTTTATTCCTGCTCTATTAAAAAGGGTGACGAAGGAGACGAAAAAGACAACAAAAAGAGACAAAAGTGATACTATAAGGAAAACAAATACCAACGACTTAAAATGTAAAAATGAATAAAGGGGCATTTCATGAAGCAAAAAATGCCTACAACACCCGGTATTCCCAGGCGGTCTCCCATCCAAGTACTAACCGAGCCCTATGCTGCTTGACTTCGGTGATCGGACGAGAACCGGTATATTCAGCATGGTATGGTCGTAGGCTCTTGCTCCATCAAAGTCAAGCTATTTGAAGGGATACTATGACGTCATCATCTATTTAATCCCTGTCAGTAATACTATTGGTTTCTTGATGTCTTCAGTCATTCCACCGATCTTTCATTGGGTTTGTTTCAGTTTCCATCGGATGCCTACCTACGAGAATTTTGAGATATTGTCGTGTTTTTTTTCTTGGATGCGCACCTGTGTGTGACGCAACAATTCACATGATGGTGTAGGCCTTGAACTGCGCGCCTCGTCTCTTGGAGACCCTGTGCTTGCAAACAAACGACTTTCCTCATTGCCTTGAATGTCGGACATCAAGCGAAAAGTTTATTCCTGCTCTATTAAAAAGGGTGACGAAGGAGACGAAAAAGACAACAAAAAGAGACAAAAGTGATACTATAAGGAAAACAAATACCAACGACTTAAAATGTAAAAATGAATAAAGGGGCATTTCATGAAGCAAAAAATGCCTACAACACCCGGTATTCCCAGGCGGTCTCCCATCCAAGTACTAACCGAGCCCTATGCTGCTTGACTTCGGTGATCGGACGAGAACCGGTATATTCAGCATGGTATGGTCGTAGGCTCTTGCTCCATCAAAGTCAAGCTATTTGAAGGGATACTATGACGTCATCATCTATTTAATCCCTGTCAGTAATAATATTGGTTTCTTGATGTCTTCAGTCATTCCACCGATCTTTCATTGGGTTTGTTTCAGTTTCCATCGGATGCCTACCTACGAGAATTTTGAGATATTGTCGTGTTTTTTTTCTTGGATGCGCACCTGTGTGTGACGCAACAATTCACATGATGGTGTAGGCCTTGAACTGCGCGCCTCGTCTCTTGGAGACCCTGTGCTTGCAAACAAACGACTTTCCTCATTGCCTTGAATGTCGGACATCAAGCGAAAAGTTTATTCCTGCTCTATTAAAAAGGGTGACGAAGGAGACGAAAAAGACAACAAAAAGAGACAAAAGTGATACTATAAGGAAAACAAATACCAACGACTTAAAATGTAAAAATGAATAAAGGGGCATTTCATGAAGCAAAAAATGCCTACAACACCCGGTATTCCCAGGCGGTCTCCCATCCAAGTACTAACCGAGCCCTATGCTGCTTGACTTCGGTGATCGGACGAGAACCGGTATATTCAGCATGGTATGGTCGTAGGCTCTTGCTCCATCAAAGTCAAGCTATTTGAAGGGATACTATGACGTCATCATCTATTTAATCCCTGTCAGTAATACTATTGGTTTCTTGATGTCTTCAGTCATTCCACCGATCTTTCATTGGGTTTGTTTCAGTTTCCATCGGATGCCTACCTACGAGAATTTTGAGATATTGTCGTGTTTTTTTTCTTGGATGCGCACCTGTGTGTGACGCAACAATTCACATGATGGTGTAGGCCTTGAACTGCGCGCCTCGTCTCTTGGAGACCCTGTGCTTGCAAACAAACGACTTTCCTCATTGCCTTGAATGTCGGACATCAAGCGAAAAGTTTATTCCTGCTCTATTAAAAAGGGTGACGAAGGAGACGAAAAAGACAACAAAAAGAGACAAAAGTGATACTATAAGGAAAACAAATACCAACGACTTAAAATGTAAAAATGAATAAAGGGGCATTTCATGAAGCAAAAAATGCCTACAACACCCGGTATTCCCAGGCGGTCTCCCATCCAAGTACTAACCGAGCCCTATGCTGCTTGACTTCGGTGATCGGACGAGAACCGGTATATTCAGCATGGTATGGTCGTAGGCTCTTGCTCCATCAAAGTCAAGCTATTTGAAGGGATACTATGACGTCATCATCTATTTAATCCCTGTCAGTAATAATATTGGTTTCTTGATGTCTTCAGTCATTCCACCGATCTTTCATTGGGTTTGTTTCAGTTTCCATCGGATGCCTACCTACGAGAATTTTGAGATATTGTCGTGTTTTTTTTCTTGGATGCGCACCTGTGTGTGACGCAACAATTCACATGATGGTGTAGGCCTTGAACTGCGCGCCTCGTCTCTTGGAGACCCTGTGCTTGCAAACAAACGACTTTCCTCATTGCCTTGAATGTCGGACATCAAGCGAAAAGTTTATTCCTGCTCTATTAAAAAGGGTGACGAAGGAGACGAAAAAGACAACAAAAAGAGACAAAAGTGATACTATAAGGAAAACAAATACCAACGACTTAAAATGTAAAAATGAATAAAGGGGCATTTCATGAAGCAAAAAATGCCTACAACACCCGGTATTCCCAGGCGGTCTCCCATCCAAGTACTAACCGAGCCCTATGCTGCTTGACTTCGGTGATCGGACGAGAACCGGTATATTCAGCATGGTATGGTCGTAGGCTCTTGCTCCATCAAAGTCAAGCTATTTGAAGGGATACTATGACGTCATCATCTATTTAATCCCTGTCAGTAATAATATTGGTTTCTTGATGTCTTCAGTCATTCCACCGATCTTTCATTGGGTTTGTTTCAGTTTCCATCGGATGCCTACCTACGAGAATTTTGAGATATTGTCGTGTTTTTTTTCTTGGATGCGCACCTGTGTGTGACGCAACAATTCACATGATGGTGTAGGCCTTGAACTGCGCGCCTCGTCTCTTGGAGACCCTGTGCTTGCAAACAAACGACTTTCCTCATTGCCTTGAATGTCGGACATCAAGCGAAAAGTTTATTCCTGCTCTATTAAAAAGGGTGACGAAGGAGACGAAAAAGACAACAAAAAGAGACAAAAGTGATACTATAAGGAAAACAAATACCAACGACTTAAAATGTAAAAATGAATAAAGGGGCATTTCATGAAGCAAAAAATGCCTACAACACCCGGTATTCCCAGGCGGTCTCCCATCCAAGTACTAACCGAGCCCTATGCTGCTTGACTTCGGTGATCGGACGAGAACCGGTATATTCAGCATGGTATGGTCGTAGGCTCTTGCTCCATCAAAGTCAAGCTATTTGAAGGGATACTATGACGTCATCATCTATTTAATCCCTGTCAGTAATAATATTGGTTTCTTGATGTCTTCAGTCATTCCACCGATCTTTCATTGGGTTTGTTTCAGTTTCCATCGGATGCCTACCTACGAGAATTTTGAGATATTGTCGTGTTTTTTTTCTTGGATGCGCACCTGTGTGTGACGCAACAATTCACATGATGGTGTAGGCCTTGAACTGCGCGCCTCGTCTCTTGGAGACCCTGTGCTTGCAAACAAACGACTTTCCTCATTGCCTTGAATGTCGGACATCAAGCGAAAAGTTTATTCCTGCTCTATTAAAAAGGGTGACGAAGGAGACGAAAAAGACAACAAAAAGAGACAAAAGTGATACTATAAGGAAAACAAATACCAACGACTTAAAATGTAAAAATGAATAAAGGGGCATTTCATGAAGCAAAAAATGCCTACAACACCCGGTATTCCCAGGCGGTCTCCCATCCAAGTACTAACCGAGCCCTATGCTGCTTGACTTCGGTGATCGGACGAGAACCGGTATATTCAGCATGGTATGGTCGTAGGCTCTTGCTCCATCAAAGTCAAGCTATTTGAAGGGATACTATGACGTCATCATCTATTTAATCCCTGTCAGTAATAATATTGGTTTCTTGATGTCTTCAGTCATTCCACCGATCTTTCATTGGGTTTGTTTCAGTTTCCATCGGATGCCTACCTACGAGAATTTTGAGATATTGTCGTGTTTTTTTTCTTGGATGCGCACCTGTGTGTGACGCAACAATTCACATGATGGTGTAGGCCTTGAACTGCGCGCCTCGTCTCTTGGAGACCCTGTGCTTGCAAACAAACGACTTTCCTCATTGCCTTGAATGTCGGACATCAAGCGAAAAGTTTATTCCTGCTCTATTAAAAAGGGTGACGAAGGAGACGAAAAAGACAACAAAAAGAGACAAAAGTGATACTATAAGGAAAACAAATACCAACGACTTAAAATGTAAAAATGAATAAAGGGGCATTTCATGAAGCAAAAAATGCCTACAACACCCGGTATTCCCAGGCGGTCTCCCATCCAAGTACTAACCGAGCCCTATGCTGCTTGACTTCGGTGATCGGACGAGAACCGGTATATTCAGCATGGTATGGTCGTAGGCTCTTGCTCCATCAAAGTCAAGCTATTTGAAGGGATACTATGACGTCATCATCTATTTAATCCCTGTCAGTAATAATATTGGTTTCTTGATGTCTTCAGTCATTCCACCGATCTTTCATTGGGTTTGTTTCAGTTTCCATCGGATGCCTACCTACGAGAATTTTGAGATATTGTCGTGTTTTTTTTCTTGGATGCGCACCTGTGTGTGACGCAACAATTCACATGATGGTGTAGGCCTTGAACTGCGCGCCTCGTCTCTTGGAGACCCTGTGCTTGCAAACAAACGACTTTCCTCATTGCCTTGAATGTCGGACATCAAGCGAAAAGTTTATTCCTGCTCTATTAAAAAGGGTGACGAAGGAGACGAAAAAGACAACAAAAAGAGACAAAAGTGATACTATAAGGAAAACAAATACCAACGACTTAAAATGTAAAAATGAATAAAGGGGCATTTCATGAAGCAAAAAATGCCTACAACACCCGGTATTCCCAGGCGGTCTCCCATCCAAGTACTAACCGAGCCCTATGCTGCTTGACTTCGGTGATCGGACGAGAACCGGTATATTCAGCATGGTATGGTCGTAGGCTCTTGCTCCATCAAAGTCAAGCTATTTGAAGGGATACTATGACGTCATCATCTATTTAATCCCTGTCAGTAATAATATTGGTTTCTTGATGTCTTCAGTCATTCCACCGATCTTTCATTGGGTTTGTTTCAGTTTCCATCGGATGCCTACCTACGAGAATTTTGAGATATTGTCGTGTTTTTTTTCTTGGATGCGCACCTGTGTGTGACGCAACAATTCACATGATGGTGTAGGCCTTGAACTGCGCGCCTCGTCTCTTGGAGACCCTGTGCTTGCAAACAAACGACTTTCCTCATTGCCTTGAATGTCGGACATCAAGCGAAAAGTTTATTCCTGCTCTATTAAAAAGGGTGACGAAGGAGACGAAAAAGACAACAAAAAGAGACAAAAGTGATACTATAAGGAAAACAAATACCAACGACTTAAAATGTAAAAATGAATAAAGGGGCATTTCATGAAGCAAAAAATGCCTACAACACCCGGTATTCCCAGGCGGTCTCCCATCCAAGTACTAACCGAGCCCTATGCTGCTTGACTTCGGTGATCGGACGAGAACCGGTATATTCAGCATGGTATGGTCGTAGGCTCTTGCTCCATCAAAGTCAAGCTATTTGAAGGGATACTATGACGTCATCATCTATTTAATCCCTGTCAGTAATAATATTGGTTTCTTGATGTCTTCAGTCATTCCACCGATCTTTCATTGGGTTTGTTTCAGTTTCCATCGGATGCCTACCTACGAGAATTTTGAGATATTGTCGTGTTTTTTTTCTTGGATGCGCACCTGTGTGTGACGCAACAATTCACATGATGGTGTAGGCCTTGAACTGCGCGCCTCGTCTCTTGGAGACCCTGTGCTTGCAAACAAACGACTTTCCTCATTGCCTTGAATGTCGGACATCAAGCGAAAAGTTTATTCCTGCTCTATTAAAAAGGGTGACGAAGGAGACGAAAAAGACAACAAAAAGAGACAAAAGTGATACTATAAGGAAAACAAATACCAACGACTTAAAATGTAAAAATGAATAAAGGGGCATTTCATGAAGCAAAAAATGCCTACAACACCCGGTATTCCCAGGCGGTCTCCCATCCAAGTACTAACCTAGCCCTATGCTGCTTGACTTCGGTGATCGGACGAGAACCGGTATATTCAGCATGGTATGGTCGTAGGCTCTTGCTCCATCAAAGTCAAGCTATTTGAAGGGATACTATGACGTCATCATCTATTTAATCCCTGTCAGTAATAATATTGGTTTCTTGATGTCTTCAGTCATTCCACCGATCTTTCATTGGGTTTGTTTCAGTTTCCATCGGATGCCTACCTACGAGAATTTTGAGATATTGTCGTGTTTTTTTTCTTGGATGCGCACCTGTGTGTGACGCAACAATTCACATGATGGTGTAGGCCTTGAACTGCGCGCCTCGTCTCTTGGAGACCCTGTGCTTGCAAACAAACGACTTTCCTCATTGCCTTGAATGTCGGACATCAAGCGAAAAGTTTATTCCTGCTCTATTAAAAAGGGTGACGAAGGAGACGAAAAAGACAACAAAAAGAGACAAAAGTGATACTATAAGGAAAACAAATACCAACGACTTAAAATGTAAAAATGAATAAAGGGGCATTTCATGAAGCAAAAAATGCCTACAACACCCGGTATTCCCAGGCGGTCTCCCATCCAAGTACTAACCGAGCCCTATGCTGCTTGACTTCGGTGATCGGACGAGAACCGGTATATTCAGCATGGTATGGTCGTAGGCTCTTGCTCCATCAAAGTCAAGCTATTTGAAGGGATACTATGACGTCATCATCTATTTAATCCCTGTCAGTAATAATATTGGTTTCTTGATGTCTTCAGTCATTCCACCGATCTTTCATTGGGTTTGTTTCAGTTTCCATCGGATGCCTACCTACGAGAATTTTGAGATATTGTCGTGTTTTTTTTCTTGGATGCGCACCTGTGTGTGACGCAACAATTCACATGATGGTGTAGGCCTTGAACTGCGCGCCTCGTCTCTTGGAGACCCTGTGCTTGCAAACAAACGACTTTCCTCATTGCCTTGAATGTCGGACATCAAGCGAAAAGTTTATTCCTGCTCTATTAAAAAGGGTGACGAAGGAGACGAAAAAGACAACAAAAAGAGACAAAAGTGATACTATAAGGAAAACAAATACCAACGACTTAAAATGTAAAAATGAATAAAGGGGCATTTCATGAAGCAAAAAATGCCTACAACACCCGGTATTCCCAGGCGGTCTCCCATCCAAGTACTAACCGAGCCCTATGCTGTTTGACTTCGGTGATCGGACGAGAACCGGTATATTCAGCATGGTATGGTCGTAGGCTCTTGCTCCATCAAAGTCAAGCTATTTGAAGGGATACTATGACGTCATCATCTATTTAATCCCTGTCAGTAATAATATTGGTTTCTTGATGTCTTCAGTCATTCCACCGATCTTTCATTGGGTTTGTTTCAGTTTCCATCGGATGCCTACCTACGAGAATTTTGAGATATTGTCGTGTTTTTTTTCTTGGATGCGCACCTGTGTGTGACGCAACAATTCACATGATGGTGTAGGCCTTGAACTGCGCGCCTCGTCTCTTGGAGACCCTGTGCTTGCAAACAAACGACTTTCCTCATTGCCTTGAATGTCGGACATCAAGCGAAAAGTTTATTCCTGCTCTATTAAAAAGGGTGACGAAGGAGACGAAAAAGACAACAAAAAGAGACAAAAGTGATACTATAAGGAAAACAAATACCAACGACTTAAAATGTAAAAATGAATAAAGGGGCATTTCATGAAGCAAAAAATGCCTACAACACCCGGTATTCCCAGGCGGTCTCCCATCCAAGTACTAACCGAGCCCTATGCTGCTTGACTTCGGTGATCGGACGAGAACCGGTATATTCAGCATGGTATGGTCGTAGGCTCTTGCTCCATCAAAGTCAAGCTATTTGAAGGGATACTATGACGTCATCATCTATTTAATCCCTGTCAGTAATAATATTGGTTTCTTGATGTCTTCAGTCATTCCACCGATCTTTCATTGGGTTTGTTTCAGTTTCCATCGGATGCCTACCTACGAGAATTTTGAGATATTGTCGTGTTTTTTTTCTTGGATGCGCACCTGTGTGTGACGCAACAATTCACATGATGGTGTAGGCCTTGAACTGCGCGCCTCGTCTCTTGGAGACCCTGTGCTTGCAAACAAACGACTTTCCTCATTGCCTTGAATGTCGGACATCAAGCGAAAAGTTTATTCCTGCTCTATTAAAAAGGGTGACGAAGGAGACGAAAAAGACAACAAAAAGAGACAAAAGTGATACTATAAGGAAAACAAATACCAACGACTTAAAATGTAAAAATGAATAAAGGGGCATTTCATGAAGCAAAAAATGCCTACAACACCCGGTATTCCCAGGCGGTCTCCCATCCAAGTACTAACCGAGCCCTATGCTGCTTGACTTCGGTGATCGGACGAGAACCGGTATATTCAGCATGGTATGGTCGTAGGCTCTTGCTCCATCAAAGTCAAGCTATTTGAAGGGATACTATGACGTCATCATCTATTTAATCCCTGTCAGTAATACTATTGGTTTCTTGATGTCTTCAGTCATTCCACCGATCTTTCATTGGGTTTGTTTCAGTTTCCATCGGATGCCTACCTACGAGAATTTTGAGATATTGTCGTGTTTTTTTTCTTGGATGCGCACCTGTGTGTGACGCAACAATTCACATGATGGTGTAGGCCTTGAACTGCGCGCCTCGTCTCTTGGAGACCCTGTGCTTGCAAACAAACGACTTTCCTCATTGCCTTGAATGTCGGACATCAAGCGAAAAGTTTATTCCTGCTCTATTAAAAAGGGTGACGAAGGAGACGAAAAAGACAACAAAAAGAGACAAAAGTGATACTATAAGGAAAACAAATACCAACGACTTAAAATGTAAAAATGAATAAAGGGGCATTTCATGAAGCAAAAAATGCCTACAACACCCGGTATTCCCAGGCGGTCTCCCATCCAAGTACTAACCGAGCCCTATGCTGCTTGACTTCGGTGATCGGACGAGAACCGGTATATTCAGCATGGTATGGTCGTAGGCTCTTGCTCCATCAAAGTCAAGCTATTTGAAGGGATACTATGACGTCATCATCTATTTAATCCCTGTCAGTAATAATATTGGTTTCTTGATGTCTTCAGTCATTCCACCGATCTTTCATTGGGTTTGTTTCAGTTTCCATCGGATGCCTACCTACGAGAATTTTGAGATATTGTCGTGTTTTTTTTCTTGGATGCGCACCTGTGTGTGACGCAACAATTCACATGATGGTGTAGGCCTTGAACTGCGCGCCTCGTCTCTTGGAGACCCTGTGCTTGCAAACAAACGACTTTCCTCATTGCCTTGAATGTCGGACATCAAGCGAAAAGTTTATTCCTGCTCTATTAAAAAGGGTGACGAAGGAGACGAAAAAGACAACAAAAAGAGACAAAAGTGATACTATAAGGAAAACAAATACCAACGACTTAAAATGTAAAAATGAATAAAGGGGCATTTCATGAAGCAAAAAATGCCTACAACACCCGGTATTCCCAGGCGGTCTCCCATCCAAGTACTAACCGAGCCCTATGCTGCTTGACTTCGGTGATCGGACGAGAACCGGTATATTCAGCATGGTATGGTCGTAGGCTCTTGCTCCATCAAAGTCAAGCTATTTGAAGGGATACTATGACGTCATCATCTATTTAATCCCTGTCAGTAATAATATTGGTTTCTTGATGTCTTCAGTCATTCCACCGATCTTTCATTGGGTTTGTTTCAGTTTCCATCGGATGCCTACCTACGAGAATTTTGAGATATTGTCGTGTTTTTTTTCTTGGATGCGCACCTGTGTGTGACGCAACAATTCACATGATGGTGTAGGCCTTGAACTGCGCGCCTCGTCTCTTGGAGACCCTGTGCTTGCAAACAAACGACTTTCCTCATTGCCTTGAATGTCGGACATCAAGCGAAAAGTTTATTCCTGCTCTATTAAAAAGGGTGACGAAGGAGACGAAAAAGACAACAAAAAGAGACAAAAGTGATACTATAAGGAAAACAAATACCAACGACTTAAAATGTAAAAATGAATAAAGGGGCATTTCATGAAGCAAAAAATGCCTACAACACCCGGTATTCCCAGGCGGTCTCCCATCCAAGTACTAACCGAGCCCTATGCTGCTTGACTTCGGTGATCGGACGAGAACCGGTATATTCAGCATGGTATGGTCGTAGGCTCTTGCTCCATCAAAGTCAAGCTATTTGAAGGGATACTATGACGTCATCATCTATTTAATCCCTGTCAGTAATAATATTGGTTTCTTGATGTCTTCAGTCATTCCACCGATCTTTCATTGGGTTTGTTTCAGTTTCCATCGGATGCCTACCTACGAGAATTTTGAGATATTGTCGTGTTTTTTTTCTTGGATGCGCACCTGTGTGTGACGCAACAATTCACATGATGGTGTAGGCCTTGAACTGCGCGCCTCGTCTCTTGGAGACCCTGTGCTTGCAAACAAACGACTTTCCTCATTGCCTTGAATGTCGGACATCAAGCGAAAAGTTTATTCCTGCTCTATTAAAAAGGGTGACGAAGGAGACGAAAAAGACAACAAAAAGAGACAAAAGTGATACTATAAGGAAAACAAATACCAACGACTTAAAATGTAAAAATGAATAAAGGGGCATTTCATGAAGCAAAAAATGCCTACAACACCCGGTATTCCCAGGCGGTCTCCCATCCAAGTACTAACCGAGCCCTATGCTGCTTGACTTCGGTGATCGGACGAGAACCGGTATATTCAGCATGGTATGGTCGTAGGCTCTTGCTCCATCAAAGTCAAGCTATTTGAAGGGATACTATGACGTCATCATCTATTTAATCCCTGTCAGTAATAATATTGGTTTCTTGATGTCTTCAGTCATTCCACCGATCTTTCATTGGGTTTGTTTCAGTTTCCATCGGATGCCTACCTACGAGAATTTTGAGATATTGTCGTGTTTTTTTTCTTGGATGCGCACCTGTGTGTGACGCAACAATTCACATGATGGTGTAGGCCTTGAACTGCGCGCCTCGTCTCTTGGAGACCCTGTGCTTGCAAACAAACGACTTTCCTCATTGCCTTGAATGTCGGACATCAAGCGAAAAGTTTATTCCTGCTCTATTAAAAAGGGTGACGAAGGAGACGAAAAAGACAACAAAAAGAGACAAAAGTGATACTATAAGGAAAACAAATACCAACGACTTAAAATGTAAAAATGAATAAAGGGGCATTTCATGAAGCAAAAAATGCCTACAACACCCGGTATTCCCAGGCGGTCTCCCATCCAAGTACTAACCGAGCCCTATGCTGCTTGACTTCGGTGATCGGACGAGAACCGGTATATTCAGCATGGTATGGTCGTAGGCTCTTGCTCCATCAAAGTCAAGCTATTTGAAGGGATACTATGACGTCATCATCTATTTAATCCCTGTCAGTAATAATATTGGTTTCTTGATGTCTTCAGTCATTCCACCGATCTTTCATTGGGTTTGTTTCAGTTTCCATCGGATGCCTACCTACGAGAATTTTGAGATATTGTCGTGTTTTTTTTCTTGGATGCGCACCTGTGTGTGACGCAACAATTCACATGATGGTGTAGGCCTTGAACTGCGCGCCTCGTCTCTTGGAGACCCTGTGCTTGCAAACAAACGACTTTCCTCATTGCCTTGAATGTCGGACATCAAGCGAAAAGTTTATTCCTGCTCTATTAAAAAGGGTGACGAAGGAGACGAAAAAGACAACAAAAAGAGACAAAAGTGATACTATAAGGAAAACAAATACCAACGACTTAAAATGTAAAAATGAATAAAGGGGCATTTCATGACGCAAAAAATGCCTACAACACCCGGTATTCCCAGGCGGTCTCCCATCCAAGTACTAACCGAGCCCTATGCTGCTTGACTTCGGTGATCGGACGAGAACCGGTATATTCAGCATGGTATGGTCGTAGGCTCTTGCTCCATCAAAGTCAAGCTATTTGAAGGGATACTATGACGTCATCATCTATTTAATCCCTGTCAGTAATAATATTGGTTTCTTGATGTCTTCAGTCATTCCACCGATCTTTCATTGGGTTTGTTTCAGTTTCCATCGGATGCCTACCTACGAGAATTTTGAGATATTGTCGTGTTTTTTTTCTTGGATGCGCACCTGTGTGTGACGCAACAATTCACATGATGGTGTAGGCCTTGAACTGCGCGCCTCGTCTCTTGGAGACCCTGTGCTTGCAAACAAACGACTTTCCTCATTGCCTTGAATGTCGGACATCAAGCGAAAAGTTTATTCCTGCTCTATTAAAAAGGGTGACGAAGGAGACGAAAAAGACAACAAAAAGAGACAAAAGTGATACTATAAGGAAAACAAATACCAACGACTTAAAATGTAAAAATGAATAAAGGGGCATTTCATGAAGCAAAAAATGCCTACAACACCCGGTATTCCCAGGCGGTCTCCCATCCAAGTACTAACCGAGCCCTATGCTGCTTGACTTCGGTGATCGGACGAGAACCGGTATATTCAGCATGGTATGGTCGTAGGCTCTTGCTCCATCAAAGTCAAGCTATTTGAAGGGATACTATGACGTCATCATCTATTTAATCCCTGTCAGTAATAATATTGGTTTCTTGATGTCTTCAGTCATTCCACCGATCTTTCATTGGGTTTGTTTCAGTTTCCATCGGATGCCTACCTACGAGAATTTTGAGATATTGTCGTGTTTTTTTTCTTGGATGCGCACCTGTGTGTGACGCAACAATTCACATGATGGTGTAGGCCTTGAACTGCGCGCCTCGTCTCTTGGAGACCCTGTGCTTGCAAACAAACGACTTTCCTCATTGCCTTGAATGTCGGACATCAAGCGAAAAGTTTATTCCTGCTCTATTAAAAAGGGTGACGAAGGAGACGAAAAAGACAACAAAAAGAGACAAAAGTGATACTATAAGGAAAACAAATACCAACGACTTAAAATGTAAAAATGAATAAAGGGGCATTTCATGAAGCAAAAAATGCCTACAACACCCGGTATTCCCAGGCGGTCTCCCATCCAAGTACTAACCGAGCCCTATGCTGCTTGACTTCGGTGATCGGACGAGAACCGGTATATTCAGCATGGTATGGTCGTAGGCTCTTGCTCCATCAAAGTCAAGCTATTTGAAGGGATACTATGACGTCATCATCTATTTAATCCCTGTCAGTAATAATATTGGTTTCTTGATGTCTTCAGTCATTCCACCGATCTTTCATTGGGTTTGTTTCAGTTTCCATCGGATGCCTACCTACGAGAATTTTGAGATATTGTCGTGTTTTTTTTCTTGGATGCGCACCTGTGTGTGACGCAACAATTCACATGATGGTGTAGGCCTTGAACTGCGCGCCTCGTCTCTTGGAGACCCTGTGCTTGCAAACAAACGACTTTCCTCATTGCCTTGAATGTCGGACATCAAGCGAAAAGTTTATTCCTGCTCTATTAAAAAGGGTGACGAAGGAGACGAAAAAGACAACAAAAAGAGACAAAAGTGATACTATAAGGAAAACAAATACCAACGACTTAAAATGTAAAAATGAATAAAGGGGCATTTCATGAAGCAAAAAATGCCTACAACACCCGGTATTCCCAGGCGGTCTCCCATCCAAGTACTAACCGAGCCCTATGCTGCTTGACTTCGGTGATCGGACGAGAACCGGTATATTCAGCATGGTATGGTCGTAGGCTCTTGCTCCATCAAAGTCAAGCTATTTGAAGGGATACTATGACGTCATCATCTATTTAATCCCTGTCAGTAATAATATTGGTTTCTTGATGTCTTCAGTCATTCCACCGATCTTTCATTGGGTTTGTTTCAGTTTCCATCGGATGCCTACCTACGAGAATTTTGAGATATTGTCGTGTTTTTTTTCTTGGATGCGCACCTGTGTGTGACGCAACAATTCACATGATGGTGTAGGCCTTGAACTGCGCGCCTCGTCTCTTGGAGACCCTGTGCTTGCAAACAAACGACTTTCCTCATTGCCTTGAATGTCGGACATCAAGCGAAAAGTTTATTCCTGCTCTATTAAAAAGGGTGACGAAGGAGACGAAAAAGACAACAAAAAGAGACAAAAGTGATACTATAAGGAAAACAAATACCAACGACTTAAAATGTAAAAATGAATAAAGGGGCATTTCATGAAGCAAAAAATGCCTACAACACCCGGTATTCCCAGGCGGTCTCCCATCCAAGTACTAACCGAGCCCTATGCTGCTTGACTTCGGTGATCGGACGAGAACCGGTATATTCAGCATGGTATGGTCGTAGGCTCTTGCTCCATCAAAGTCAAGCTATTTGAAGGGATACTATGACGTCATCATCTATTTAATCCCTGTCAGTAATAATATTGGTTTCTTGATGTCTTCAGTCATTCCACCGATCTTTCATTGGGTTTGTTTCAGTTTCCATCGGATGCCTACCTACGAGAATTTTGAGATATTGTCGTGTTTTTTTTCTTGGATGCGCACCTGTGTGTGACGCAACAATTCACATGATGGTGTAGGCCTTGAACTGCGCGCCTCGTCTCTTGGAGACCCTGTGCTTGCAAACAAACGACTTTCCTCATTGCCTTGAATGTCGGACATCAAGCGAAAAGTTTATTCCTGCTCTATTAAAAAGGGTGACGAAGGAGACGAAAAAGACAACAAAAAGAGACAAAAGTGATACTATAAGGAAAACAAATACCAACGACTTAAAATGTAAAAATGAATAAAGGGGCATTTCATGAAGCAAAAAATGCCTACAACACCCGGTATTCCCAGGCGGTCTCCCATCCAAGTACTAACCGAGCCCTATGCTGCTTGACTTCGGTGATCGGACGAGAACCGGTATATTCAGCATGGTATGGTCGTAGGCTCTTGCTCCATCAAAGTCAAGCTATTTGAAGGGATACTATGACGTCATCATCTATTTAATCCCTGTCAGTAATAATATTGGTTTCTTGATGTCTTCAGTCATTCCACCGATCTTTCATTGGGTTTGTTTCAGTTTCCATCGGATGCCTACCTACGAGAATTTTGAGATATTGTCGTGTTTTTTTTCTTGGATGCGCACCTGTGTGTGACGCAACAATTCACATGATGGTGTAGGCCTTGAACTGCGCGCCTCGTCTCTTGGAGACCCTGTGCTTGCAAACAAACGACTTTCCTCATTGCCTTGAATGTCGGACATCAAGCGAAAAGTTTATTCCTGCTCTATTAAAAAGGGTGACGAAGGAGACGAAAAAGACAACAAAAAGAGACAAAAGTGATACTATAAGGAAAACAAATACCAACGACTTAAAATGTAAAAATGAATAAAGGGGCATTTCATGAAGCAAAAAATGCCTACAACACCCGGTATTCCCAGGCGGTCTCCCATCCAAGTACTAACCGAGCCCTATGCTGCTTGACTTCGGTGATCGGACGAGAACCGGTATATTCAGCATGGTATGGTCGTAGGCTCTTGCTCCATCAAAGTCAAGCTATTTGAAGGGATACTATGACGTCATCATCTATTTAATCCCTGTCAGTAATAATATTGGTTTCTTGATGTCTTCAGTCATTCCACCGATCTTTCATTGGGTTTGTTTCAGTTTCCATCGGATGCCTACCTACGAGAATTTTGAGATATTGTCGTGTTTTTTTTCTTGGATGCGCACCTGTGTGTGACGCAACAATTCACATGATGGTGTAGGCCTTGAACTGCGCGCCTCGTCTCTTGGAGACCCTGTGCTTGCAAACAAACGACTTTCCTCATTGCCTTGAATGTCGGACATCAAGCGAAAAGTTTATTCCTGCTCTATTAAAAAGGGTGACGAAGGAGACGAAAAAGACAACAAAAAGAGACAAAAGTGATACTATAAGGAAAACAAATACCAACGACTTAAAATGTAAAAATGAATAAAGGGGCATTTCATGAAGCAAAAAATGCCTACAACACCCGGTATTCCCAGGCGGTCTCCCATCCAAGTACTAACCGAGCCCTATGCTGCTTGACTTCGGTGATCGGACGAGAACCGGTATATTCAGCATGGTATGGTCGTAGGCTCTTGCTCCATCAAAGTCAAGCTATTTGAAGGGATACTATGACGTCATCATCTATTTAATCCCTGTCAGTAATAATATTGGTTTCTTGATGTCTTCAGTCATTCCACCGATCTTTCATTGGGTTTGTTTCAGTTTCCATCGGATGCCTACCTACGAGAATTTTGAGATATTGTCGTGTTTTTTTTCTTGGATGCGCACCTGTGTGTGACGCAACAATTCACATGATGGTGTAGGCCTTGAACTGCGCGCCTCGTCTCTTGGAGACCCTGTGCTTGCAAACAAACGACTTTCCTCATTGCCTTGAATGTCGGACATCAAGCGAAAAGTTTATTCCTGCTCTATTAAAAAGGGTGACGAAGGAGACGAAAAAGACAACAAAAAGAGACAAAAGTGATACTATAAGGAAAACAAATACCAACGACTTAAAATGTAAAAATGAATAAAGGGGCATTTCATGAAGCAAAAAATGCCTACAACACCCGGTATTCCCAGGCGGTCTCCCATCCAAGTACTAACCGAGCCCTATGCTGCTTGACTTCGGTGATCGGACGAGAACCGGTATATTCAGCATGGTATGGTCGTAGGCTCTTGCTCCATCAAAGTCAAGCTATTTGAAGGGATACTATGACGTCATCATCTATTTAATCCCTGTCAGTAATAATATTGGTTTCTTGATGTCTTCAGTCATTCCACCGATCTTTCATTGGGTTTGTTTCAGTTTCCATCGGATGCCTACCTACGAGAATTTTGAGATATTGTCGTGTTTTTTTTCTTGGATGCGCACCTGTGTGTGACGCAACAATTCACATGATGGTGTAGGCCTTGAACTGCGCGCCTCGTCTCTTGGAGACCCTGTGCTTGCAAACAAACGACTTTCCTCATTGCCTTGAATGTCGGACATCAAGCGAAAAGTTTATTCCTGCTCTATTAAAAAGGGTGACGAAGGAGACGAAAAAGACAACAAAAAGAGACAAAAGTGATACTATAAGGAAAACAAATACCAACGACTTAAAATGTAAAAATGAATAAAGGGGCATTTCATGAAGCAAAAAATGCCTACAACACCCGGTATTCCCAGGCGGTCTCCCATCCAAGTACTAACCGAGCCCTATGCTGCTTGACTTCGGTGATCGGACGAGAACCGGTATATTCAGCATGGTATGGTCGTAGGCTCTTGCTCCATCAAAGTCAAGCTATTTGAAGGGATACTATGACGTCATCATCTATTTAATCCCTGTCAGTAATAATATTGGTTTCTTGATGTCTTCAGTCATTCCACCGATCTTTCATTGGGTTTGTTTCAGTTTCCATCGGATGCCTACCTACGAGAATTTTGAGATATTGTCGTGTTTTTTTTCTTGGATGCGCACCTGTGTGTGACGCAACAATTCACATGATGGTGTAGGCCTTGAACTGCGCGCCTCGTCTCTTGGAGACCCTGTGCTTGCAAACAAACGACTTTCCTCATTGCCTTGAATGTCGGACATCAAGCGAAAAGTTTATTCCTGCTCTATTAAAAAGGGTGACGAAGGAGACGAAAAAGACAACAAAAAGAGACAAAAGTGATACTATAAGGAAAACAAATACCAACGACTTAAAATGTAAAAATGAATAAAGGGGCATTTCATGAAGCAAAAAATGCCTACAACACCCGGTATTCCCAGGCGGTCTCCCATCCAATAGTAGGGTGGCTTAGGGTCAATTTTTTGGATTACCGTTACAGAGCGGATAAAAGCACCATTTTTGGCACAGAGCTTCCTTATGGACTAACTTTTGATTTTAGAAGGGGAGCCACCCAAACCGGGTTCGTCTTCGACCGTTGCCATGGCAACGGATTAATTTCTCAAAAATAACATATATACCCCTGTAAATGGTAAATAAACATGGTATAAATCATTCAATTGATCAAATTCAAGCTTCCAATTAATTACAAATGAAATTTACAAATATTTGAGGTCATCAAAACAGTTCCAATTACCCCGTTGCCATGGCAACCACTCATTATTCACCTAGAAAAGACCAAATTTTTATAATAAAATTGTAGATTTTTACTTTTCTTTCATTTACCCTAACTTATGGTGCTTAACATATATAGCAGTGCTCATTTCTATGTATATATATCATCTTAGGCCATTGCCATAGCAACCAAATATCACCTAATTTGCTTTAAAATAACATGATGAAAGAATATGATGACGTAAAATACAAACACAAATTACCTCATCTACATGCGTAAGGTTTGACACAGTCATTTAATTTTTGACACATTCTACGTACAGTAAGCATTCCACAAGTGTTCATTAGAATGGTAAAACTTGATGTAACCTTGGTAATGCTAGAGTTCAATATTAAATGTTTGTGTCAAATTCCCCGTTGCCATGGTAACAGCTATTTTTTTCTCCAGAAAGGTAAACATTTCTTCAAAAACATGTAAAATCTTATCTTTCTCTCATTTCTGCTAATTTTAGAGTACTATAGTATTTAACAGAGGAGTCAGTGGCGTAACTACGGGGGGGCATGGGGGGGGCACGTGCCCCCCCAATCGGCTGACAAAAAAAAAAAAAAAAAACAGGGAAAAGGAGAAAAAGAGGGAGAAAGAGGGAGAAAGGAAGAGAAACGAAGTGGGAAAGAAGACATTATTGCTCATTATAATGTTATATTATATCATAATTATGTTATGTTATATTACATAAGAAACATTTTTTTTCATAACATTACGAAACATAATTTGCTCAGGGCCTATGTCTTCATTGTTCCTGGTGCTTGCATTGTCTGTTTACCGAGATATATAATCCTGTTATACTAAAACCTCCCGTTTTCAAGTCAATATACACCAAACTGCCAAATATATTTCCTCGCACTTCGAGTTATTGTTTGCCCCATTTTAAGGTCTTGATGTAAACATTTCCTGTCCGTGCTTTCAGCTCGCGCTTCGCGCTCGCATCATTTGGTTAATGAACTACGTATGATCTTCGTGAATTTCTACAAACAAGCCTTAAAATGCCCCTCTTCAGGTCTTAATTTCCTAAATTTTCAGCTCGCGCTTCGCGCTCGCAAGATTTGATTAGTGATATGGGTATGTTAATCATGATTACAAGTGCTTTATGTGCATGTTTAGATGTAATTCTAACAAAATCAGCAAGCGCTTATTGGCACTCGCATTAGATGACTATGGTGAGATGTGTATACTCTTAATGGATTCCTAAAATATAGTCCTTAAAATCTTCCTGTTTGGGGGTCAATATTTACAAAAATTTCATCGCATTATTTAACGAGACAGGTACATATCATGATTACAAAAGATTGATTATAATGTCCCTTTTTAGGTCTAAATATCAAAAATTTTAAGCTCGCGCTTCGCGCTCGCATTGACCAGTGAGAGACATATCCGTTTAATGGCAATGTCCTTAAAATGTCTCTATTAGGTATACCCCAGGGGTATACCTGGCAACTGGGCGCGCTTCGCGCGCTCACTTAGTGACTCAAATTTTTTGCTGGTGCCCCCCCAATGCCGTGACCCACGGTACGCCACTGAGAGGAGTGGTTGTTTCTTAATATTTAGATATCATCTTAAGCCATTGCCATGGCAACGAAATAACCCCTAATTTGCCTAAAAATATGACACAGTGAGAAAGATGATAGTTGGGGAAAAATGGCCTCATCTACATACCTCATTTGACCCCCTCATATAATTTCTAATGTAAATAGTACATGGTAGTGTTTTTCATTGATTTTACGGGAATGATAATACTACATGCATGTTGCCTTGGTAACATGCAGTGCTTGTTTCTAAATGTATATATATCATCTGTTAAAGTTAAGTAACAAATACCCTAATAATGTTTCAAATGTCCCATTGCCATGGCAATGGCTCATTTTTCCCTAGAAAAGTTCAATTTTTGAAGAAAAAAAATAAGCATGTAGAATCTTATTTTTTTTTTCATTTCCATTGAATTAAGGGTGGAAACATAATGCTTATTGTTGAATTAGTAGAGCGGATAAGCTCCAAAAATCACAACAATTGTGCAAATTTTGACTAAAGCATGAAACTTTCACAAGTATAAGTATATGCCGTAAGATTTATTTTAAAGATGGGAGGTAAATTTTTAAATGCCATTTTCGGCCCTTGCCATGGCAACGGATTAATTTCTCCAAAATTACATACATTCCCATGTAAATGGTAAATAAACATGATATAGAAGACCAAAATGATAATTTTCAGGCTCCCAATTGAATACATATGAAATTTAGAAATATTCAAGATCACCAAGATAGCTCCAATCGGTCCGTTGCCATGGCAACGGCTTGTTTTTCCCCAGAAAAATAAAGAATTTTATTAAAAAAATGTTGTAAAATATGATTTATCTTTAATTTCCCCTAATTTTACAGTGCTAAAGAAAGATATTTTGGTTGCTAAATGTGTAAATTTCATCTCAAGCCATTGCCATGGCAACCAAATAACATCTAATTTACAAAAATAACATGGTTGACAAGACAATGGACAGGTGGAAAATACAATTAGAATTGACTTAATCTGTATGCTTAAGTTTTGACCCCCTCATTTGAACGAAAAATACAGAGAGTGTTCTGCAGGAGTTCTTTATAAAGATAAAAAATTATGTTGCCTTGGTAATGCTTGAATTAAATTTAAAAAGAAACAATTTTGCACAAGGCCTGTTGCCATGGCAGCAGCTTATTTCCCTCTAGAAAGGTAAAAATATTGATAAAAATGTAGAATACATGTATGATCATCATTCCATTTTCCCTAATTTTAAGGTACTAATCGAGATATGTTTGTGACTAAATTTATAAATATAACATCTTAAGCCATTGCCATGGCAACCAGATAACATCTAATTAAAAAAAATCATGGATTACAAGGTTATTAACAGGTGAAAAATACAATGAAAATTAACTTAATGTACATGCCTAAGGTTTGACCTACTCAATTAATTAAGGGAAAATAATACAGTGAATGTTCTGCATGAACTAATTAGAATGATAAACATTGATGTTGCCTTGGTAATACTTGAATTCAACGATAAATATCAATGTTCCAAATGGCCTGTTGCCATAGCAACGGATCATTTACCAAAGAAAAGTACCAGTTTTGATTTAAAAAAGGACTGTATAATCAGATTTTTCTTTCATTTCCCCTAGTTTTAGGGTAAGAATGGATATGTTTGCTGTTAACATGCAAATAACATCTAAAGCCATTGTCATGGCAACCAAATAACATCTTATTTGAAAAAAAATAACATGGTTGACATGATCATGGACAGGTGGAAAATGCAATTTATAACAATTAACTCAAGGTTTGACCCAGTCATTTAATTTTGAACAAAGATTACAGTGTTTCGCATAAGTTCATTAGAATGATGAAATTTGAGGTTGCCTTGGTAATGCTTGGATTTAATGATAAATATCAATGCTGCATATGGCCCGTTGTCATGGCAACGACTCCTTTTTTTCCCCAAGAAAAGTACCAAATTTGATCGAAAAACAGTTTAGAATCTGCATTTTGTCATATAAAATTTTCCCTAATTTTAGGGTGCTAAGCATAGATAATTATGTTTGCTGTTGATATACAAATTACTTAAGCAATTGCCATGACAACCAAATAACATCTCATTTCAGTGGCTTAATTTGGTTTCTATGCAATTGGTTTTAAGGGTGAAGTAGTACATTGGGACCAGTTACAAGGACAGCCAGTGGTCTGATGTGTCCAAAACCCTAAGACGGCTTCCAAAAATGGAGTTTGAAATGGCTGTTGATATATAAATGGACATAGCTCATTTCATATCCGTCTGGGATATATGATTTGGTGTATATAGACCATGGATTCAATGGTCAAATAATACACTATGACAAGTTAAACGGAAAGTCAGTTGTCCAGTATATCAAAAAATCCAAGATGGCTTCAAAAAATGGGGTCTAAAATTGCTGTTGCTGCATTAAAAAACGTAGTTTGTTTAATATCCTAGAATATGTTTATGCCATGGTTAAATGGGTCAAATAATACATTAGGACAAGTTACAAGGGCAGTCAGTGGTCAAGTATGTCCAAAAATCCAAGGTGGCTTCTAAAAATGGAATATAAAATAGTCCCTGTTACTAACAAATGGACATATTTCGTGTAATATCTGCCAAGGGCATATTATTTTGATATCTAAACCATGGTTTTAAAAGTCAGTAAATACACCATGTACATTGGAACAAGTTACAAGGACAGTCAGTAATCCAGTATGTCTAAACATCCAAGATGGCTTCCAACAATTGGAGTCTAATCGCAGTCTGTTGCTTAAAAATTGACATAGTTCATTTAAAATCCACCAAGGAAAAATGATTTTGGTGTTCACACTTTTGTTTCAAGGTTTAAAAATACCTTTAGACTGGTTACAATGATATCCAGTTGTCCATTTTACCTAAAAAATCCAAGAGGGTTTTCAAAATGGCATCTAAAATGACTTCCATCACTCAAAAATTATCAGAGTTCATACAACATCCACCTTTGATAAACATTTTTGGTGTCTACCCTGGTATGAAGGGTCCACTATTACATTAGGACAAGAAACAAGGATGGTTAGTTTTCAATTTTGTCAAAAATCCAAGGTAGATTCTAAAATTACATAAAAATGGGTGCTGTTACCAACTCTTATCTGCTTGCATTTTGAATGTAGGCACCAAAATTACTTCTCACAACTGGATATTATATCCACTTCAAAGAAACAATCGTCATTTTAGAACCCATTTATGGAAGCAATCTTGACTTTTTTAACATGCTAGACCACTGACTGTCCTTGTAGCTTGTCCTAATGCATCACTTGACCCTTTAAACCATGGTTTAGACACCAAAATCATATTCCCCAGACAGATATTGAACAAACTATGTTTATTTGTAAGCAACATTAGACATTGTTTTACACCTTTTTTGAAGCCAACTTGGAATTTTGGACATACTAGACCACTGGCTGTCCGTGTAGCTTGTCCTAATGAATTATTGGCCTTTGAAATCGTAGTTTAGACACCAAAATCATATCTCAAAGGTGAATATAAAATGAGCTATTCCACTTTTAAGTATCAGCAGCCATTTTAGAATCCTCTTTTGAAGCCATATTGGATTTTCGAACATACCTGACTGTCGTTGTAACTTGTCCTAATATTATTAGACTCTTGAAACCAATGATTTAGACACCAAAATCACATCCCCCAGGCCAATATGAAATGAGCTACGTCCGCTTTAGGTATCAGCAACCATTTTAGATTCAATTTTTTAAAGCCATCTTAATAGGTTTTTGGACATTCCAGACCACTGGCTGTCCCTGTAACTTGGCCCAATGTACTACTTGATCCTTAAAGCCAATGAATAGAAACCAAAATAAAGCCATTTTATCAAGTAATGGATGAATTGTGGATTTTTAGCCTATGGCAGCCAGTGAGGGCACCATCTTGGATTTTTCTGTTACCCTGGAGTGCTTAAATTCTTTTCAACCTTTCAACCAGTAAAGGGTATTTAAATAAATTTAAATATTTTAATAAGTCTACTTATCATGTAAAATAACCAGTGAATAGATTACCCTTCATGTTGAATATATTCATAATTATGTTACTTTAAAAATTATCACAGTATATCAAAATCAGTAGTGTAATTTTGAGGGGTCAGATATGACGTATCGAGCAAAATTTATTTAAAAAAGTTGTCAGCGAGCTCAGCGAAAGAGTAAAACTTTCGAAATTGTTCATTACAAAAATAAAATTTTGTAAAACATTTTCGGTATAGTATTGGTAAAATAATTATATTTCGTCCATCTCTCTTTCACTTTCTCTTTATTTTTTTCTTGGTAATGATTTTTTGGGGGGAGTAGGGTTGCAAAATTCCCGGGAATTTTCTTGATGGAAACTTTCCATGGGAATAAACGGGAATTTTGTGGGAATTTTTTTAATTTTCTGCAATTTTCAAGAAATTATGGGAATTTTCAAAAAGTAACAATTTTCTGATATCTATATGTAAAAATTGAAAGGCGTACCCTGGTAGATGATGCTTGATAGTGCTTTGCCATCAAATTTCATGCCAAGTATTATGCTTAAACAGTCAGACAAGGCATAATTTTAATGATTTCCATGTAAAAGTTGATTTACTGTATTTACTTTGATAAACAGTTCAAGACCATGTCAACTCCCCAAATAGACTTAAGATTTTGATTTATCAACGCCTATAATCCCCTTATATATTGATATGATGAACGGCTTTAAAGCACAACTCACCCCAAGACGCTTTTTCAAAATGGCCGCCTGCGAATACTTTGAATGAAATTGTCCAGCATCGAAAGTTTCGGGAATTTATTTAAGCCCAAACAAGTCTGATATGATTTTTGTGGGTCTTATTTCGATGCCAAGTATAATGAAATAAGATGGTGCTTATCATTTAGCATATTTATGTTCAGCACCCTCAAATAAGTGAAAAGGAAATAAAATCAACATATTTTTATCAAAATTTGTACTTTTCTGGGGCCATTGGCAACATTGATATTTATCATTATGTTCAAGCATTACCAAATCAACATCCTAATGAAATCATGCATGACACTTAATGTAACTTTTGTTCAAAATTAAAAGAGTAGGTCAAACCTTACGCATATTCAAGGACAAGTTCACCCCAGCAAAAAGTTCATTTGAATAATATTAAGAAAAAAATCCAACAAGCATAATACCGAAAATTTCATCAAAATCGGATGTAAAAGAAGAAAGTTATGACATTTTGAAGTTTCGCTTAATTTCATATACCAGTTATATGCACATCCTGGCTGGTAAATGAGGAGACTATGACGTCATCCACTCACTTTTTCTTTTGTATTTTATTATATTCATTATTAATTTCTTAATATATAGCTCTATGATTCTAACAAACACCTTGTGTTCAAAATTTCATAAGTGGGTTCGCATGTAAATAAGTCATTTTTATTCTACCTAATTTTACCATTATCTTTTCATACCATATTTTCTAGCAAATTTTGGTTGGCTTGGCAATGACCTAAGATGGATTAATACATCTAACAATAAGCATTTCTGATTTGCATCCTAAATTTGGGGGAAATAAAAAGAAAATCAGATTTTACTTGTTTTTATAATATTCTAAACTTTTTTTGGGGGAAAATGAGCCATTACTATGGCAATGGGGCATTTCAAACATTAGTATACATTGTTTAACTACAGCGTTACCAATGCAACATGAAGTTTTATAATTCCAATGAACTCATACAGAACACTTACATGTACTGTTATTTGTGTTCAAATTAAATCAGTGTCTCAAACTTTAGGCATGTAGATTACAGTGTCGGTAATTTTGTTGCTTTTCCACCATTAACTTTTTCACCTTGGTATTTTATTTTAGGGGTAAGGTGTTATTTGGTTGTCACAGCCATGGCTGAAGATGATCGATATTTACACATGTAGCAACAAGAAACTCTATTGTTAAGCACCCTATATAAAATTAGTTGAAATGAAAGAAAATGCAGATTCTGCATGTTTTTTAATCGAAATTTGTACTTTTTTGGAAAATTGATCCATTACTATGGTAACGAGGCATTTAAAACATAAGTATTTATTATTTAATTATAACGTTGCCAATGCAACATCAAGTTTTATCATTCCAATGAACTCGATGCAGAAAACTTTCATGCATTGTTATTTGCATAAGAAATTATATGAGTGGGTCAAATGAGGTATGTACATGTAGATGAGGCCATTTTTTCCCCAACTATCATCTTTCTCACTGTGTCATATTTTTAGGCAAATAAGGGGTTATTTCGTTGCCATGGCAATGGCTTAAGATGATATCTAAATATTAAGAAACAACCACTCCCCTGTTAAGTACTATAGTACTCTAAAATTAGCAGAAATGAGAGAAAGATAAGATTTTACATGTTTTTGAAGAAATTTTTACCTTTCTGGAGAAAAAAATAGCTGTTACCATGGCAACGGGGAATTTGACACAAATATTTAATATTGAACTCTAGCATTACCAAGGTTACATCAAGTTTTACCATTCTAATGAACACATGTGGAATGCTTACTGTATGTAGAATGTTTCAAAAATTAAATGACTGTGTCAAACCTTACGCATGTAGATGAGGTAATTTTTGTTTGTATTTTACGTCATCATATTCTTTCATCATGTTATTTTAAAGCAAATTAGATGATATTTGGTTGCTATGGCAATGGCCTAAGATGATATATATACATAGAAATGAGCACTGCTATATATGTTAAGCACCATAAGTTAGGGTAAATGAAAGAAAAGTCAAAATCTACAATTTTATTTAAATATTTTTGTCTTTTCTAGGTGAATAATGAGTGGTTGCCATGGCAACAGGGTAATTGGAACTGTTTTGATGACCTCAAATATTTGTAAATTTCATTTGTAATTAATTGGAAGCTTGAAATTGATCAATTGAATGATTTATACCATGTTTATTTACCATTTACAGGGGTATATATGTTATTTTTGATAAATTAATCCGTTGCCATGGCAACGGTCGAAGACGAACCCGGTTTGGGTGGCTCCCCTTCTAAAATCAAAAGTTAGTCCATAAGGAAGCTCTGTGCCAAAAATGGTGCTTTTATCCGCTCTGTAACGGTAAAACCCCTTAGCCACCCCACTACAAGTACTAACCGAGCCCTATGCTGCTTGACTTCGGTGATCGGACGAGAACCGGTATATTCAGCATGGTATGGTCGTAGGCTCTTGCTCCATCAAAGTCAAGCTATTTGAAGGGATACTATGACGTCATCATCTATTTAATCCCTGTCAGTAATAATATTGGTTTCTTGATGTCTTCAGTCATTCCACCGATCTTTCATTGGGTTTGTTTCAGTTTCCATCGGATGCCTACCTACGAGAATTTTGAGATATTGTCGTGTTTTTTTTCTTGGATGCGCACCTGTGTGTGACGCAACAATTCACATGATGGTGTAGGCCTTGAACTGCGCGCCTCGTCTCTTGGAGACCCTGTGCTTGCAAACAAACGACTTTCCTCATTGCCTTGAATGTCGGACATCAAGCGAAAAGTTTATTCCTGCTCTATTAAAAAGGGTGACGAAGGAGACGAAAAAGACAACAAAAAGAGACAAAAGTGATACTATAAGGAAAACAAATACCAACGACTTAAAATGTAAAAATGAATAAAGGGGCATTTCATGAAGCAAAAAATGCCTACAACACCCGGTATTCCCAGGCGGTCTCCCATCCAAGTACTAACCGAGCCCTATGCTGCTTGACTTCGGTGATCGGACGAGAACCGGTATATTCAGCATGGTATGGTCGTAGGCTCTTGCTCCATCAAAGTCAAGCTATTTGAAGGGATACTATGACGTCATCATCTATTTAATCCCTGTCAGTAATAATATTGGTTTCTTGATGTCTTCAGTCATTCCACCGATCTTTCATTGGGTTTGTTTCAGTTTCCATCGGATGCCTACCTACGAGAATTTTGAGATATTGTCGTGTTTTTTTTCTTGGATGCGCACCTGTGTGTGACGCAACAATTCACATGATGGTGTAGGCCTTGAACTGCGCGCCTCGTCTCTTGGAGACCCTGTGCTTGCAAACAAACGACTTTCCTCATTGCCTTGAATGTCGGACATCAAGCGAAAAGTTTATTCCTGCTCTATTAAAAAGGGTGACGAAGGAGACGAAAAAGACAACAAAAAGAGACAAAAGTGATACTATAAGGAAAACAAATACCAACGACTTAAAATGTAAAAATGAATAAAGGGGCATTTCATGAAGCAAAAAATGCCTACAACACCCGGTATTCCCAGGCGGTCTCCCATCCAAGTACTAACCGAGCCCTATGCTGCTTGACTTCGGTGATCGGACGAGAACCGGTATATTCAGCATGGTATGGTCGTAGGCTCTTGCTCCATCAAAGTCAAGCTATTTGAAGGGATACTATGACGTCATCATCTATTTAATCCCTGTCAGTAATAATATTGGTTTCTTGATGTCTTCAGTCATTCCACCGATCTTTCATTGGGTTTGTTTCAGTTTCCATCGGATGCCTACCTACGAGAATTTTGAGATATTGTCGTGTTTTTTTTCTTGGATGCGCACCTGTGTGTGACGCAACAATTCACATGATGGTGTAGGCCTTGAACTGCGCGCCTCGTCTCTTGGAGACCCTGTGCTTGCAAACAAACGACTTTCCTCATTGCCTTGAATGTCGGACATCAAGCGAAAAGTTTATTCCTGCTCTATTAAAAAGGGTGACGAAGGAGACGAAAAAGACAACAAAAAGAGACAAAAGTGATACTATAAGGAAAACAAATACCAACGACTTAAAATGTAAAAATGAATAAAGGGGCATTTCATGAAGCAAAAAATGCCTACAACACCCGGTATTCCCAGGCGGTCTCCCATCCAAGTACTAACCGAGCCCTATGCTGCTTGACTTCGGTGATCGGACGAGAACCGGTATATTCAGCATGGTATGGTCGTAGGCTCTTGCTCCATCAAAGTCAAGCTATTTGAAGGGATACTATGACGTCATCATCTATTTAATCCCTGTCAGTAATAATATTGGTTTCTTGATGTCTTCAGTCATTCCACCGATCTTTCATTGGGTTTGTTTCAGTTTCCATCGGATGCCTACCTACGAGAATTTTGAGATATTGTCGTGTTTTTTTTCTTGGATGCGCACCTGTGTGTGACGCAACAATTCACATGATGGTGTAGGCCTTGAACTGCGCGCCTCGTCTCTTGGAGACCCTGTGCTTGCAAACAAACGACTTTCCTCATTGCCTTGAATGTCGGACATCAAGCGAAAAGTTTATTCCTGCTCTATTAAAAAGGGTGACGAAGGAGACGAAAAAGACAACAAAAAGAGACAAAAGTGATACTATAAGGAAAACAAATACCAACGACTTAAAATGTAAAAATGAATAAAGGGGCATTTCATGAAGCAAAAAATGCCTACAACACCCGGTATTCCCAGGCGGTCTCCCATCCAAGTACTAACCGAGCCCTATGCTGCTTGACTTCGGTGATCGGACGAGAACCGGTATATTCAGCATGGTATGGTCGTAGGCTCTTGCTCCATCAAAGTCAAGCTATTTGAAGGGATACTATGACGTCATCATCTATTTAATCCCTGTCAGTAATAATATTGGTTTCTTGATGTCTTCAGTCATTCCACCGATCTTTCATTGGGTTTGTTTCAGTTTCCATCGGATGCCTACCTACGAGAATTTTGAGATATTGTCGTGTTTTTTTTCTTGGATGCGCACCTGTGTGTGACGCAACAATTCACATGATGGTGTAGGCCTTGAACTGCGCGCCTCGTCTCTTGGAGACCCTGTGCTTGCAAACAAACGACTTTCCTCATTGCCTTGAATGTCGGACATCAAGCGAAAAGTTTATTCCTGCTCTATTAAAAAGGGTGACGAAGGAGACGAAAAAGACAACAAAAAGAGACAAAAGTGATACTATAAGGAAAACAAATACCAACGACTTAAAATGTAAAAATGAATAAAGGGGCATTTCATGAAGCAAAAAATGCCTACAACACCCGGTATTCCCAGGCGGTCTCCCATCCAAGTACTAACCGAGCCCTATGCTGCTTGACTTCGGTGATCGGACGAGAACCGGTATATTCAGCATGGTATGGTCGTAGGCTCTTGCTCCATCAAAGTCAAGCTATTTGAAGGGATACTATGACGTCATCATCTATTTAATCCCTGTCAGTAATAATATTGGTTTCTTGATGTCTTCAGTCATTCCACCGATCTTTCATTGGGTTTGTTTCAGTTTCCATCGGATGCCTACCTACGAGAATTTTGAGATATTGTCGTGTTTTTTTTCTTGGATGCGCACCTGTGTGTGACGCAACAATTCACATGATGGTGTAGGCCTTGAACTGCGCGCCTCGTCTCTTGGAGACCCTGTGCTTGCAAACAAACGACTTTCCTCATTGCCTTGAATGTCGGACATCAAGCGAAAAGTTTATTCCTGCTCTATTAAAAAGGGTGACGAAGGAGACGAAAAAGACAACAAAAAGAGACAAAAGTGATACTATAAGGAAAACAAATACCAACGACTTAAAATGTAAAAATGAATAAAGGGGCATTTCATGAAGCAAAAAATGCCTACAACACCCGGTATTCCCAGGCGGTCTCCCATCCAAGTACTAACCGAGCCCTATGCTGCTTGACTTCGGTGATCGGACGAGAACCGGTATATTCAGCATGGTATGGTCGTAGGCTCTTGCTCCATCAAAGTCAAGCTATTTGAAGGGATACTATGACGTCATCATCTATTTAATCCCTGTCAGTAATAATATTGGTTTCTTGATGTCTTCAGTCATTCCACCGATCTTTCATTGGGTTTGTTTCAGTTTCCATCGGATGCCTACCTACGAGAATTTTGAGATATTGTCGTGTTTTTTTTCTTGGATGCGCACCTGTGTGTGACGCAACAATTCACATGATGGTGTAGGCCTTGAACTGCGCGCCTCGTCTCTTGGAGACCCTGTGCTTGCAAACAAACGACTTTCCTCATTGCCTTGAATGTCGGACATCAAGCGAAAAGTTTATTCCTGCTCTATTAAAAAGGGTGACGAAGGAGACGAAAAAGACAACAAAAAGAGACAAAAGTGATACTATAAGGAAAACAAATACCAACGACTTAAAATGTAAAAATGAATAAAGGGGCATTTCATGAAGCAAAAAATGCCTACAACACCCGGTATTCCCAGGCGGTCTCCCATCCAAGTACTAACCGAGCCCTATGCTGCTTGACTTCGGTGATCGGACGAGAACCGGTATATTCAGCATGGTATGGTCGTAGGCTCTTGCTCCATCAAAGTCAAGCTATTTGAAGGGATACTATGACGTCATCATCTATTTAATCCCTGTCAGTAATAATATTGGTTTCTTGATGTCTTCAGTCATTCCACCGATCTTTCATTGGGTTTGTTTCAGTTTCCATCGGATGCCTACCTACGAGAATTTTGAGATATTGTCGTGTTTTTTTTCTTGGATGCGCACCTGTGTGTGACGCAACAATTCACATGATGGTGTAGGCCTTGAACTGCGCGCCTCGTCTCTTGGAGACCCTGTGCTTGCAAACAAACGACTTTCCTCATTGCCTTGAATGTCGGACATCAAGCGAAAAGTTTATTCCTGCTCTATTAAAAAGGGTGACGAAGGAGACGAAAAAGACAACAAAAAGAGACAAAAGTGATACTATAAGGAAAACAAATACCAACGACTTAAAATGTAAAAATGAATAAAGGGGCATTTCATGAAGCAAAAAATGCCTACAACACCCGGTATTCCCAGGCGGTCTCCCATCCAAGTACTAACCGAGCCCTATGCTGCTTGACTTCGGTGATCGGACGAGAACCGGTATATTCAGCATGGTATGGTCGTAGGCTCTTGCTCCATCAAAGTCAAGCTATTTGAAGGGATACTATGACGTCATCATCTATTTAATCCCTGTCAGTAATAATATTGGTTTCTTGATGTCTTCAGTCATTCCACCGATCTTTCATTGGGTTTGTTTCAGTTTCCATCGGATGCCTACCTACGAGAATTTTGAGATATTGTCGTGTTTTTTTTCTTGGATGCGCACCTGTGTGTGACGCAACAATTCACATGATGGTGTAGGCCTTGAACTGCGCGCCTCGTCTCTTGGAGACCCTGTGCTTGCAAACAAACGACTTTCCTCATTGCCTTGAATGTCGGACATCAAGCGAAAAGTTTATTCCTGCTCTATTAAAAAGGGTGACGAAGGAGACGAAAAAGACAACAAAAAGAGACAAAAGTGATACTATAAGGAAAACAAATACCAACGACTTAAAATGTAAAAATGAATAAAGGGGCATTTCATGAAGCAAAAAATGCCTACAACACCCGGTATTCCCAGGCGGTCTCCCATCCAAGTACTAACCGAGCCCTATGCTGCTTGACTTCGGTGATCGGACGAGAACCGGTATATTCAGCATGGTATGGTCGTAGGCTCTTGCTCCATCAAAGTCAAGCTATTTGAAGGGATACTATGACGTCATCATCTATTTAATCCCTGTCAGTAATAATATTGGTTTCTTGATGTCTTCAGTCATTCCACCGATCTTTCATTGGGTTTGTTTCAGTTTCCATCGGATGCCTACCTACGAGAATTTTGAGATATTGTCGTGTTTTTTTTCTTGGATGCGCACCTGTGTGTGACGCAACAATTCACATGATGGTGTAGGCCTTGAACTGCGCGCCTCGTCTCTTGGAGACCCTGTGCTTGCAAACAAACGACTTTCCTCATTGCCTTGAATGTCGGACATCAAGCGAAAAGTTTATTCCTGCTCTATTAAAAAGGGTGACGAAGGAGACGAAAAAGACAACAAAAAGAGACAAAAGTGATACTATAAGGAAAACAAATACCAACGACTTAAAATGTAAAAATGAATAAAGGGGCATTTCATGAAGCAAAAAATGCCTACAACACCCGGTATTCCCAGGCGGTCTCCCATCCAAGTACTAACCGAGCCCTATGCTGCTTGACTTCGGTGATCGGACGAGAACCGGTATATTCAGCATGGTATGGTCGTAGGCTCTTGCTCCATCAAAGTCAAGCTATTTGAAGGGATACTATGACGTCATCATCTATTTAATCCCTGTCAGTAATAATATTGGTTTCTTGATGTCTTCAGTCATTCCACCGATCTTTCATTGGGTTTGTTTCAGTTTCCATCGGATGCCTACCTACGAGAATTTTGAGATATTGTCGTGTTTTTTTTCTTGGATGCGCACCTGTGTGTGACGCAACAATTCACATGATGGTGTAGGCCTTGAACTGCGCGCCTCGTCTCTTGGAGACCCTGTGCTTGCAAACAAACGACTTTCCTCATTGCCTTGAATGTCGGACATCAAGCGAAAAGTTTATTCCTGCTCTATTAAAAAGGGTGACGAAGGAGACGAAAAAGACAACAAAAAGAGACAAAAGTGATACTATAAGGAAAACAAATACCAACGACTTAAAATGTAAAAATGAATAAAGGGGCATTTCATGAAGCAAAAAATGCCTACAACACCCGGTATTCCCAGGCGGTCTCCCATCCAAGTACTAACCGAGCCCTATGCTGCTTGACTTCGGTGATCGGACGAGAACCGGTATATTCAGCATGGTATGGTCGTAGGCTCTTGCTCCATCAAAGTCAAGCTATTTGAAGGGATACTATGACGTCATCATCTATTTAATCCCTGTCAGTAATAATATTGGTTTCTTGATGTCTTCAGTCATTCCACCGATCTTTCATTGGGTTTGTTTCAGTTTCCATCGGATGCCTACCTACGAGAATTTTGAGATATTGTCGTGTTTTTTTTCTTGGATGCGCACCTGTGTGTGACGCAACAATTCACATGATGGTGTAGGCCTTGAACTGCGCGCCTCGTCTCTTGGAGACCCTGTGCTTGCAAACAAACGACTTTCCTCATTGCCTTGAATGTCGGACATCAAGCGAAAAGTTTATTCCTGCTCTATTAAAAAGGGTGACGAAGGAGACGAAAAAGACAACAAAAAGAGACAAAAGTGATACTATAAGGAAAACAAATACCAACGACTTAAAATGTAAAAATGAATAAAGGGGCATTTCATGAAGCAAAAAATGCCTACAACACCCGGTATTCCCAGGCGGTCTCCCATCCAAGTACTAACCGAGCCCTATGCTGCTTGACTTCGGTGATCGGACGAGAACCGGTATATTCAGCATGGTATGGTCGTAGGCTCTTGCTCCATCAAAGTCAAGCTATTTGAAGGGATACTATGACGTCATCATCTATTTAATCCCTGTCAGTAATAATATTGGTTTCTTGATGTCTTCAGTCATTCCACCGATCTTTCATTGGGTTTGTTTCAGTTTCCATCGGATGCCTACCTACGAGAATTTTGAGATATTGTCGTGTTTTTTTTCTTGGATGCGCACCTGTGTGTGACGCAACAATTCACATGATGGTGTAGGCCTTGAACTGCGCGCCTCGTCTCTTGGAGACCCTGTGCTTGCAAACAAACGACTTTCCTCATTGCCTTGAATGTCGGACATCAAGCGAAAAGTTTATTCCTGCTCTATTAAAAAGGGTGACGAAGGAGACGAAAAAGACAACAAAAAGAGACAAAAGTGATACTATAAGGAAAACAAATACCAACGACTTAAAATGTAAAAATGAATAAAGGGGCATTTCATGAAGCAAAAAATGCCTACAACACCCGGTATTCCCAGGCGGTCTCCCATCCAAGTACTAACCGAGCCCTATGCTGCTTGACTTCGGTGATCGGACGAGAACCGGTATATTCAGCATGGTATGGTCGTAGGCTCTTGCTCCATCAAAGTCAAGCTATTTGAAGGGATACTATGACGTCATCATCTATTTAATCCCTGTCAGTAATAATATTGGTTTCTTGATGTCTTCAGTCATTCCACCGATCTTTCATTGGGTTTGTTTCAGTTTCCATCGGATGCCTACCTACGAGAATTTTGAGATATTGTCGTGTTTTTTTTCTTGGATGCGCACCTGTGTGTGACGCAACAATTCACATGATGGTGTAGGCCTTGAACTGCGCGCCTCGTCTCTTGGAGACCCTGTGCTTGCAAACAAACGACTTTCCTCATTGCCTTGAATGTCGGACATCAAGCGAAAAGTTTATTCCTGCTCTATTAAAAAGGGTGACGAAGGAGACGAAAAAGACAACAAAAAGAGACAAAAGTGATACTATAAGGAAAACAAATACCAACGACTTAAAATGTAAAAATGAATAAAGGGGCATTTCATGAAGCAAAAAATGCCTACAACACCCGGTATTCCCAGGCGGTCTCCCATCCAAGTACTAACCGAGCCCTATGCTGCTTGACTTCGGTGATCGGACGAGAACCGGTATATTCAGCATGGTATGGTCGTAGGCTCTTGCTCCATCAAAGTCAAGCTATTTGAAGGGATACTATGACGTCATCATCTATTTAATCCCTGTCAGTAATAATATTGGTTTCTTGATGTCTTCAGTCATTCCACCGATCTTTCATTGGGTTTGTTTCAGTTTCCATCGGATGCCTACCTACGAGAATTTTGAGATATTGTCGTGTTTTTTTTCTTGGATGCGCACCTGTGTGTGACGCAACAATTCACATGATGGTGTAGGCCTTGAACTGCGCGCCTCGTCTCTTGGAGACCCTGTGCTTGCAAACAAACGACTTTCCTCATTGCCTTGAATGTCGGACATCAAGCGAAAAGTTTATTCCTGCTCTATTAAAAAGGGTGACGAAGGAGACGAAAAAGACAACAAAAAGAGACAAAAGTGATACTATAAGGAAAACAAATACCAACGACTTAAAATGTAAAAATGAATAAAGGGGCATTTCATGAAGCAAAAAATGCCTACAACACCCGGTATTCCCAGGCGGTCTCCCATCCAAGTACTAACCGAGCCCTATGCTGCTTGACTTCGGTGATCGGACGAGAACCGGTATATTCAGCATGGTATGGTCGTAGGCTCTTGCTCCATCAAAGTCAAGCTATTTGAAGGGATACTATGACGTCATCATCTATTTAATCCCTGTCAGTAATAATATTGGTTTCTTGATGTCTTCAGTCATTCCACCGATCTTTCATTGGGTTTGTTTCAGTTTCCATCGGATGCCTACCTACGAGAATTTTGAGATATTGTCGTGTTTTTTTTCTTGGATGCGCATCTGTGTGTGACGCAACAATTCACATGATGGTGTAGGCCTTGAACTGCGCGCCTCGTCTCTTGGAGACCCTGTGCTTGCAAACAAACGACTTTCCTCATTGCCTTGAATGTCGGACATCAAGCGAAAAGTTTATTCCTGCTCTATTAAAAAGGGTGACGAAGGAGACGAAAAAGACAACAAAAAGAGACAAAAGTGATACTATAAGGAAAACAAATACCAACGACTTAAAATGTAAAAATGAATAAAGGGGCATTTCATGAAGCAAAAAATGCCTACAACACCCGGTATTCCCAGGCGGTCTCCCATCCAAGTACTAACCGAGCCCTATGCTGCTTGACTTCGGTGATCGGACGAGAACCGGTATATTCAGCATGGTATGGTCGTAGGCTCTTGCTCCATCAAAGTCAAGCTATTTGAAGGGATACTATGACGTCATCATCTATTTAATCCCTGTCAGTAATAATATTGGTTTCTTGATGTCTTCAGTCATTCCACCGATCTTTCATTGGGTTTGTTTCAGTTTCCATCGGATGCCTACCTACGAGAATTTTGAGATATTGTCGTGTTTTTTTTCTTGGATGCGCACCTGTGTGTGACGCAACAATTCACATGATGGTGTAGGCCTTGAACTGCGCGCCTCGTCTCTTGGAGACCCTGTGCTTGCAAACAAACGACTTTCCTCATTGCCTTGAATGTCGGACATCAAGCGAAAAGTTTATTCCTGCTCTATTAAAAAGGGTGACGAAGGAGACGAAAAAGACAACAAAAAGAGACAAAAGTGATACTATAAGGAAAACAAATACCAACGACTTAAAATGTAAAAATGAATAAAGGGGCATTTCATGAAGCAAAAAATGCCTACAACACCCGGTATTCCCAGGCGGTCTCCCATCCAAGTACTAACCGAGCCCTATGCTGCTTGACTTCGGTGATCGGACGAGAACCGGTATATTCAGCATGGTATGGTCGTAGGCTCTTGCTCCATCAAAGTCAAGCTATTTGAAGGGATACTATGACGTCATCATCTATTTAATCCCTGTCAGTAATAATATTGGTTTCTTGATGTCTTCAGTCATTCCACCGATCTTTCATTGGGTTTGTTTCAGTTTCCATCGGATGCCTACCTACGAGAATTTTGAGATATTGTCGTGTTTTTTTTCTTGGATGCGCACCTGTGTGTGACGCAACAATTCACATGATGGTGTAGGCCTTGAACTGCGCGCCTCGTCTCTTGGAGACCCTGTGCTTGCAAACAAACGACTTTCCTCATTGCCTTGAATGTCGGACATCAAGCGAAAAGTTTATTCCTGCTCTATTAAAAAGGGTGACGAAGGAGACGAAAAAGACAACAAAAAGAGACAAAAGTGATACTATAAGGAAAACAAATACCAACGACTTAAAATGTAAAAATGAATAAAGGGGCATTTCATGAAGCAAAAAATGCCTACAACACCCGGTATTCCCAGGCGGTCTCCCATCCAAGTACTAACCGAGCCCTATGCTGCTTGACTTCGGTGATCGGACGAGAACCGGTATATTCAGCATGGTATGGTCGTAGGCTCTTGCTCCATCAAAGTCAAGCTATTTGAAGGGATACTATGACGTCATCATCTATTTAATCCCTGTCAGTAATAATATTGGTTTCTTGATGTCTTCAGTCATTCCACCGATCTTTCATTGGGTTTGTTTCAGTTTCCATCGGATGCCTACCTACGAGAATTTTGAGATATTGTCGTGTTTTTTTTCTTGGATGCGCACCTGTGTGTGACGCAACAATTCACATGATGGTGTAGGCCTTGAACTGCGCGCCTCGTCTCTTGGAGACCCTGTGCTTGCAAACAAACGACTTTCCTCATTGCCTTGAATGTCGGACATCAAGCGAAAAGTTTATTCCTGCTCTATTAAAAAGGGTGACGAAGGAGACGAAAAAGACAACAAAAAGAGACAAAAGTGATACTATAAGGAAAACAAATACCAACGACTTAAAATGTAAAAATGAATAAAGGGGCATTTCATGAAGCAAAAAATGCCTACAACACCCGGTATTCCCAGGCGGTCTCCCATCCAAGTACTAACCGAGCCCTATGCTGCTTGACTTCGGTGATCGGACGAGAACCGGTATATTCAGCATGGTATGGTCGTAGGCTCTTGCTCCATCAAAGTCAAGCTATTTGAAGGGATACTATGACGTCATCATCTATTTAATCCCTGTCAGTAATAATATTGGTTTCTTGATGTCTTCAGTCATTCCACCGATCTTTCATTGGGTTTGTTTCAGTTTCCATCGGATGCCTACCTACGAGAATTTTGAGATATTGTCGTGTTTTTTTTCTTGGATGCGCACCTGTGTGTGACGCAACAATTCACATGATGGTGTAGGCCTTGAACTGCGCGCCTCGTCTCTTGGAGACCCTGTGCTTGCAAACAAACGACTTTCCTCATTGCCTTGAATGTCGGACATCAAGCGAAAGTTTATTCCTGCTCTATTAAAAAGGGTGACGAAGGAGACGAAAAAGACAACAAAAAGAGACAAAAGTGATACTATAAGGAAAACAAATACCAACGACTTAAAATGTAAAAATGAATAAAGGGGCATTTCATGAAGCAAAAAATGCCTACAACACCCGGTATTCCCAGGCGGTCTCCCATCCAAGTACTAACCGAGCCCTATGCTGCTTGACTTCGGTGATCGGACGAGAACCGGTATATTCAGCATGGTATGGTCGTAGGCTCTTGCTCCATCAAAGTCAAGCTATTTGAAGGGATACTATGACGTCATCATCTATTTAATCCCTGTCAGTAATAATATTGGTTTCTTGATGTCTTCAGTCATTCCACCGATCTTTCATTGGGTTTGTTTCAGTTTCCATCGGATGCCTACCTACGAGAATTTTGAGATATTGTCGTGTTTTTTTTCTTGGATGCGCACCTGTGTGTGACGCAACAATTCACATGATGGTGTAGGCCTTGAACTGCGCGCCTCGTCTCTTGGAGACCCTGTGCTTGCAAACAAACGACTTTCCTCATTGCCTTGAATGTCGGACATCAAGCGAAAAGTTTATTCCTGCTCTATTAAAAAGGGTGACGAAGGAGACGAAAAAGACAACAAAAAGAGACAAAAGTGATACTATAAGGAAAACAAATACCAACGACTTAAAATGTAAAAATGAATAAAGGGGCATTTCATGAAGCAAAAAATGCCTACAACACCCGGTATTCCCAGGCGGTCTCCCATCCAAGTACTAACCGAGCCCTATGCTGCTTGACTTCGGTGATCGGACGAGAACCGGTATATTCAGCATGGTATGGTCGTAGGCTCTTGCTCCATCAAAGTCAAGCTATTTGAAGGGATACTATGACGTCATCATCTATTTAATCCCTGTCAGTAATAATATTGGTTTCTTGATGTCTTCAGTCATTCCACCGATCTTTCATTGGGTTTGTTTCAGTTTCCATCGGATGCCTACCTACGAGAATTTTGAGATATTGTCGTGTTTTTTTTCTTGGATGCGCACCTGTGTGTGACGCAACAATTCACATGATGGTGTAGGCCTTGAACTGCGCGCCTCGTCTCTTGGAGACCCTGTGCTTGCAAACAAACGACTTTCCTCATTGCCTTGAATGTCGGACATCAAGCGAAAAGTTTATTCCTGCTCTATTAAAAAGGGTGACGAAGGAGACGAAAAAGACAACAAAAAGAGACAAAAGTGATACTATAAGGAAAACAAATACCAACGACTTAAAATGTAAAAATGAATAAAGGGGCATTTCATGAAGCAAAAAATGCCTACAACACCCGGTATTCCCAGGCGGTCTCCCATCCAAGTACTAACCGAGCCCTATGCTGCTTGACTTCGGTGATCGGACGAGAACCGGTATATTCAGCATGGTATGGTCGTAGGCTCTTGCTCCATCAAAGTCAAGCTATTTGAAGGGATACTATGACGTCATCATCTATTTAATCCCTGTCAGTAATAATATTGGTTTCTTGATGTCTTCAGTCATTCCACCGATCTTTCATTGGGTTTGTTTCAGTTTCCATCGGATGCCTACCTACGAGAATTTTGAGATATTGTCGTGTTTTTTTTCTTGGATGCGCACCTGTGTGTGACGCAACAATTCACATGATGGTGTAGGCCTTGAACTGCGCGCCTCGTCTCTTGGAGACCCTGTGCTTGCAAACAAACGACTTTCCTCATTGCCTTGAATGTCGGACATCAAGCGAAAAGTTTATTCCTGCTCTATTAAAAAGGGTGACGAAGGAGACGAAAAAGACAACAAAAAGAGACAAAAGTGATACTATAAGGAAAACAAATACCAACGACTTAAAATGTAAAAATGAATAAAGGGGCATTTCATGAAGCAAAAAATGCCTACAACACCCGGTATTCCCAGGCGGTCTCCCATCCAAGTACTAACCGAGCCCTATGCTGCTTGACTTCGGTGATCGGACGAGAACCGGTATATTCAGCATGGTATGGTCGTAGGCTCTTGCTCCATCAAAGTCAAGCTATTTGAAGGGATACTATGACGTCATCATCTATTTAATCCCTGTCAGTAATAATATTGGTTTCTTGATGTCTTCAGTCATTCCACCGATCTTTCATTGGGTTTGTTTCAGTTTCCATCGGATGCCTACCTACGAGAATTTTGAGATATTGTCGTGTTTTTTTTCTTGGATGCGCACCTGTGTGTGACGCAACAATTCACATGATGGTGTAGGCCTTGAACTGCGCGCCTCGTCTCTTGGAGACCCTGTGCTTGCAAACAAACGACTTTCCTCATTGCCTTGAATGTCGGACATCAAGCGAAAAGTTTATTCCTGCTCTATTAAAAAGGGTGACGAAGGAGACGAAAAAGACAACAAAAAGAGACAAAAGTGATACTATAAGGAAAACAAATACCAACGACTTAAAATGTAAAAATGAATAAAGGGGCATTTCATGAAGCAAAAAATGCCTACAACACCCGGTATTCCCAGGCGGTCTCCCATCCAAGTACTAACCGAGCCCTATGCTGCTTGACTTCGGTGATCGGACGAGAACCGGTATATTCAGCATGGTATGGTCGTAGGCTCTTGCTCCATCAAAGTCAAGCTATTTGAAGGGATACTATGACGTCATCATCTATTTAATCCCTGTCAGTAATAATATTGGTTTCTTGATGTCTTCAGTCATTCCACCGATCTTTCATTGGGTTTGTTTCAGTTTCCATCGGATGCCTACCTACGAGAATTTTGAGATATTGTCGTGTTTTTTTTCTTGGATGCGCACCTGTGTGTGACGCAACAATTCACATGATGGTGTAGGCCTTGAACTGCGCGCCTCGTCTCTTGGAGACCCTGTGCTTGCAAACAAACGACTTTCCTCATTGCCTTGAATGTCGGACATCAAGCGAAAAGTTTATTCCTGCTCTATTAAAAAGGGTGACGAAGGAGACGAAAAAGACAACAAAAAGAGACAAAAGTGATACTATAAGGAAAACAAATACCAACGACTTAAAATGTAAAAATGAATAAAGGGGCATTTCATGAAGCAAAAAATGCCTACAACACCCGGTATTCCCAGGCGGTCTCCCATCCAAGTACTAACCGAGCCCTATGCTGCTTGACTTCGGTGATCGGACGAGAACCGGTATATTCAGCATGGTATGGTCGTAGGCTCTTGCTCCATCAAAGTCAAGCTATTTGAAGGGATACTATGACGTCATCATCTATTTAATCCCTGTCAGTAATAATATTGGTTTCTTGATGTCTTCAGTCATTCCACCGATCTTTCATTGGGTTTGTTTCAGTTTCCATCGGATGCCTACCTACGAGAATTTTGAGATATTGTCGTGTTTTTTTTCTTGGATGCGCACCTGTGTGTGACGCAACAATTCACATGATGGTGTAGGCCTTGAACTGCGCGCCTCGTCTCTTGGAGACCCTGTGCTTGCAAACAAACGACTTTCCTCATTGCCTTGAATGTCGGACATCAAGCGAAAAGTTTATTCCTGCTCTATTAAAAAGGGTGACGAAGGAGACGAAAAAGACAACAAAAAGAGACAAAAGTGATACTATAAGGAAAACAAATACCAACGACTTAAAATGTAAAAATGAATAAAGGGGCATTTCATGAAGCAAAAAATGCCTACAACACCCGGTATTCCCAGGCGGTCTCCCATCCAAGTACTAACCGAGCCCTATGCTGCTTGACTTCGGTGATCGGACGAGAACCGGTATATTCAGCATGGTATGGTCGTAGGCTCTTGCTCCATCAAAGTCAAGCTATTTGAAGGGATACTATGACGTCATCATCTATTTAATCCCTGTCAGTAATAATATTGGTTTCTTGATGTCTTCAGTCATTCCACCGATCTTTCATTGGGTTTGTTTCAGTTTCCATCGGATGCCTACCTACGAGAATTTTGAGATATTGTCGTGTTTTTTTTCTTGGATGCGCACCTGTGTGTGACGCAACAATTCACATGATGGTGTAGGCCTTGAACTGCGCGCCTCGTCTCTTGGAGACCCTGTGCTTGCAAACAAACGACTTTCCTCATTGCCTTGAATGTCGGACATCAAGCGAAAAGTTTATTCCTGCTCTATTAAAAAGGGTGACGAAGGAGACGAAAAAGACAACAAAAAGAGACAAAAGTGATACTATAAGGAAAACAAATACCAACGACTTAAAATGTAAAAATGAATAAAGGGGCATTTCATGAAGCAAAAAATGCCTACAACACCCGGTATTCCCAGGCGGTCTCCCATCCAAGTACTAACCGAGCCCTATGCTGCTTGACTTCGGTGATCGGACGAGAACCGGTATATTCAGCATGGTATGGTCGTAGGCTCTTGCTCCATCAAAGTCAAGCTATTTGAAGGGATACTATGACGTCATCATCTATTTAATCCCTGTCAGTAATAATATTGGTTTCTTGATGTCTTCAGTCATTCCACCGATCTTTCATTGGGTTTGTTTCAGTTTCCATCGGATGCCTACCTACGAGAATTTTGAGATATTGTCGTGTTTTTTTTCTTGGATGCGCACCTGTGTGTGACGCAACAATTCACATGATGGTGTAGGCCTTGAACTGCGCGCCTCGTCTCTTGGAGACCCTGTGCTTGCAAACAAACGACTTTCCTCATTGCCTTGAATGTCGGACATCAAGCGAAAAGTTTATTCCTGCTCTATTAAAAAGGGTGACGAAGGAGACGAAAAAGACAACAAAAAGAGACAAAAGTGATACTATAAGGAAAACAAATACCAACGACTTAAAATGTAAAAATGAATAAAGGGGCATTTCATGAAGCAAAAAATGCCTACAACACCCGGTATTCCCAGGCGGTCTCCCATCCAAGTACTAACCGAGCCCTATGCTGCTTGACTTCGGTGATCGGACGAGAACCGGTATATTCAGCATGGTATGGTCGTAGGCTCTTGCTCCATCAAAGTCAAGCTATTTGAAGGGATACTATGACGTCATCATCTATTTAATCCCTGTCAGTAATAATATTGGTTTCTTGATGTCTTCAGTCATTCCACCGATCTTTCATTGGGTTTGTTTCAGTTTCCATCGGATGCCTACCTACGAGAATTTTGAGATATTGTCGTGTTTTTTTTCTTGGATGCGCACCTGTGTGTGACGCAACAATTCACATGATGGTGTAGGCCTTGAACTGCGCGCCTCGTCTCTTGGAGACCCTGTGCTTGCAAACAAACGACTTTCCTCATTGCCTTGAATGTCGGACATCAAGCGAAAAGTTTATTCCTGCTCTATTAAAAAGGGTGACGAAGGAGACGAAAAAGACAACAAAAAGAGACAAAAGTGATACTATAAGGAAAACAAATACCAACGACTTAAAATGTAAAAATGAATAAAGGGGCATTTCATGAAGCAAAAAATGCCTACAACACCCGGTATTCCCAGGCGGTCTCCCATCCAAGTACTAACCGAGCCCTATGCTGCTTGACTTCGGTGATCGGACGAGAACCGGTATATTCAGCATGGTATGGTCGTAGGCTCTTGCTCCATCAAAGTCAAGCTATTTGAAGGGATACTATGACGTCATCATCTATTTAATCCCTGTCAGTAATAATATTGGTTTCTTGATGTCTTCAGTCATTCCACCGATCTTTCATTGGGTTTGTTTCAGTTTCCATCGGATGCCTACCTACGAGAATTTTGAGATATTGTCGTGTTTTTTTTCTTGGATGCGCACCTGTGTGTGACGCAACAATTCACATGATGGTGTAGGCCTTGAACTGCGCGCCTCGTCTCTTGGAGACCCTGTGCTTGCAAACAAACGACTTTCCTCATTGCCTTGAATGTCGGACATCAAGCGAAAAGTTTATTCCTGCTCTATTAAAAAGGGTGACGAAGGAGACGAAAAAGACAACAAAAAGAGACAAAAGTGATACTATAAGGAAAACAAATACCAACGACTTAAAATGTAAAAATGAATAAAGGGGCATTTCATGAAGCAAAAAATGCCTACAACACCCGGTATTCCCAGGCGGTCTCCCATCCAAGTACTAACCGAGCCCTATGCTGCTTGACTTCGGTGATCGGACGAGAACCGGTATATTCAGCATGGTATGGTCGTAGGCTCTTGCTCCATCAAAGTCAAGCTATTTGAAGGGATACTATGACGTCATCATCTATTTAATCCCTGTCAGTAATAATATTGGTTTCTTGATGTCTTCAGTCATTCCACCGATCTTTCATTGGGTTTGTTTCAGTTTCCATCGGATGCCTACCTACGAGAATTTTGAGATATTGTCGTGTTTTTTTTCTTGGATGCGCACCTGTGTGTGACGCAACAATTCACATGATGGTGTAGGCCTTGAACTGCGCGCCTCGTCTCTTGGAGACCCTGTGCTTGCAAACAAACGACTTTCCTCATTGCCTTGAATGTCGGACATCAAGCGAAAAGTTTATTCCTGCTCTATTAAAAAGGGTGACGAAGGAGACGAAAAAGACAACAAAAAGAGACAAAAGTGATACTATAAGGAAAACAAATACCAACGACTTAAAATGTAAAAATGAATAAAGGGGCATTTCATGAAGCAAAAAATGCCTACAACACCCGGTATTCCCAGGCGGTCTCCCATCCAAGTACTAACCGAGCCCTATGCTGCTTGACTTCGGTGATCGGACGAGAACCGGTATATTCAGCATGGTATGGTCGTAGGCTCTTGCTCCATCAAAGTCAAGCTATTTGAAGGGATACTATGACGTCATCATCTATTTAATCCCTGTCAGTAATAATATTGGTTTCTTGATGTCTTCAGTCATTCCACCGATCTTTCATTGGGTTTGTTTCAGTTTCCATCGGATGCCTACCTACGAGAATTTTGAGATATTGTCGTGTTTTTTTTCTTGGATGCGCACCTGTGTGTGACGCAACAATTCACATGATGGTGTAGGCCTTGAACTGCGCGCCTCGTCTCTTGGAGACCCTGTGCTTGCAAACAAACGACTTTCCTCATTGCCTTGAATGTCGGACATCAAGCGAAAAGTTTATTCCTGCTCTATTAAAAAGGGTGACGAAGGAGACGAAAAAGACAACAAAAAGAGACAAAAGTGATACTATAAGGAAAACAAATACCAACGACTTAAAATGTAAAAATGAATAAAGGGGCATTTCATGAAGCAAAAAATGCCTACAACACCCGGTATTCCCAGGCGGTCTCCCATCCAAGTACTAACCGAGCCCTATGCTGCTTGACTTCGGTGATCGGACGAGAACCGGTATATTCAGCATGGTATGGTCGTAGGCTCTTGCTCCATCAAAGTCAAGCTATTTGAAGGGATACTATGACGTCATCATCTATTTAATCCCTGTCAGTAATAATATTGGTTTCTTGATGTCTTCAGTCATTCCACCGATCTTTCATTGGGTTTGTTTCAGTTTCCATCGGATGCCTACCTACGAGAATTTTGAGATATTGTCGTGTTTTTTTTCTTGGATGCGCACCTGTGTGTGACGCAACAATTCACATGATGGTGTAGGCCTTGAACTGCGCGCCTCGTCTCTTGGAGACCCTGTGCTTGCAAACAAACGACTTTCCTCATTGCCTTGAATGTCGGACATCAAGCGAAAAGTTTATTCCTGCTCTATTAAAAAGGGTGACGAAGGAGACGAAAAAGACAACAAAAAGAGACAAAAGTGATACTATAAGGAAAACAAATACCAACGACTTAAAATGTAAAAATGAATAAAGGGGCATTTCATGAAGCAAAAAATGCCTACAACACCCGGTATTCCCAGGCGGTCTCCCATCCAAGTACTAACCGAGCCCTATGCTGCTTGACTTCGGTGATCGGACGAGAACCGGTATATTCAGCATGGTATGGTCGTAGGCTCTTGCTCCATCAAAGTCAAGCTATTCGAAGGGATACTATGACGTCATCATCTATTTAATCCCTGTCAGTAATAATATTGGTTTCTTGATGTCTTCAGTCATTCCACCGATCTTTCATTGGGTTTGTTTCAGTTTCCATCGGATGCCTACCTACGAGAATTTTGAGATATTGTCGTGTTTTTTTTCTTGGATGCGCACCTGTGTGTGACGCAACAATTCACATGATGGTGTAGGCCTTGAACTGCGCGCCTCGTCTCTTGGAGACCCTGTGCTTGCAAACAAACGACTTTCCTCATTGCCTTGAATGTCGGACATCAAGCGAAAAGTTTATTCCTGCTCTATTAAAAAGGGTGACGAAGGAGACGAAAAAGACAACAAAAAGAGACAAAAGTGATACTATAAGGAAAACAAATACCAACGACTTAAAATGTAAAAATGAATAAAGGGGCATTTCATGAAGCAAAAAATGCCTACAACACCCGGTATTCCCAGGCGGTCTCCCATCCAAGTACTAACCGAGCCCTATGCTGCTTGACTTCGGTGATCGGACGAGAACCGGTATATTCAGCATGGTATGGTCGTAGGCTCTTGCTCCATCAAAGTCAAGCTATTTGAAGGGATACTATGACGTCATCATCTATTTAATCCCTGTCAGTAATAATATTGGTTTCTTGATGTCTTCAGTCATTCCACCGATCTTTCATTGGGTTTGTTTCAGTTTCCATCGGATGCCTACCTACGAGAATTTTGAGATATTGTCGTGTTTTTTTTTCTTGGATGCGCACCTGTGTGTGACGCAACAATTCACATGATGGTGTAGGCCTTGAACTGCGCGCCTCGTCTCTTGGAGACCCTGTGCTTGCAAACAAACGACTTTCCTCATTGCCTTGAATGTCGGACATCAAGCGAAAAGTTTATTCCTGCTCTATTAAAAAGGGTGACGAAGGAGACGAAAAAGACAACAAAAAGAGACAAAAGTGATACTATAAGGAAAACAAATACCAACGACTTAAAATGTAAAAATGAATAAAGGGGCATTTCATGAAGCAAAAAATGCCTACAACACCCGGTATTCCCAGGCGGTCTCCCATCCAAGTACTAACCGAGCCCTATGCTGCTTGACTTCGGTGATCGGACGAGAACCGGTATATTCAGCATGGTATGGTCGTAGGCTCTTGCTCCATCAAAGTCAAGCTATTTGAAGGGATACTATGACGTCATCATCTATTTAATCCCTGTCAGTAATAATATTGGTTTCTTGATGTCTTCAGTCATTCCACCGATCTTTCATTGGGTTTGTTTCAGTTTCCATCGGATGCCTACCTACGAGAATTTTGAGATATTGTCGTGTTTTTTTTCTTGGATGCGCACCTGTGTGTGACGCAACAATTCACATGATGGTGTAGGCCTTGAACTGCGCGCCTCGTCTCTTGGAGACCCTGTGCTTGCAAACAAACGACTTTCCTCATTGCCTTGAATGTCGGACATCAAGCGAAAAGTTTATTCCTGCTCTATTAAAAAGGGTGACGAAGGAGACGAAAAAGACAACAAAAAGAGACAAAAGTGATACTATAAGGAAAACAAATACCAACGACTTAAAATGTAAAAATGAATAAAGGGGCATTTCATGAAGCAAAAAATGCCTACAACACCCGGTATTCCCAGGCGGTCTCCCATCCAAGTACTAACCGAGCCCTATGCTGCTTGACTTCGGTGATCGGACGAGAACCGGTATATTCAGCATGGTATGGTCGTAGGCTCTTGCTCCATCAAAGTCAAGCTATTTGAAGGGATACTATGACGTCATCATCTATTTAATCCCTGTCAGTAATAATATTGGTTTCTTGATGTCTTCAGTCATTCCACCGATCTTTCATTGGGTTTGTTTCAGTTTCCATCGGATGCCTACCTACGAGAATTTTGAGATATTGTCGTGTTTTTTTTTCTTGGATGCGCACCTGTGTGTGACGCAACAATTCACATGATGGTGTAGGCCTTGAACTGCGCGCCTCGTCTCTTGGAGACCCTGTGCTTGCAAACAAACGACTTTCCTCATTGCCTTGAATGTCGGACATCAAGCGAAAAGTTTATTCCTGCTCTATTAAAAAGGGTGACGAAGGAGACGAAAAAGACAACAAAAAGAGACAAAAGTGATACTATAAGGAAAACAAATACCAACGACTTAAAATGTAAAAATGAATAAAGGGGCATTTCATGAAGCAAAAAATGCCTACAACACCCGGTATTCCCAGGCGGTCTCCCATCCAAGTACTAACCGAGCCCTATGCTGCTTGACTTCGGTGATCGGACGAGAACCGGTATATTAAGCATGGTATGGTCGTAGGCTCTTGCTCCATCAAAGTCAAGCTATTTGAAGGGATACTATGACGTCATCATCTATTTAATCCCTGTCAGTAATAATATTGGTTTCTTGATGTCTTCAGTCATTCCACCGATCTTTCATTGGGTTTGTTTCAGTTTCCATCGGATGCCTACCTACGAGAATTTTGAGATATTGTCGTGTTTTTTTTCTTGGATGCGCACCTGTGTGTGACGCAACAATTCACATGATGGTGTAGGCCTTGAACTGCGCGCCTCGTCTCTTGGAGACCCTGTGCTTGCAAACAAACGACTTTCCTCATTGCCTTGAATGTCGGACATCAAGCGAAAAGTTTATTCCTGCTCTATTAAAAAGGGTGACGAAGGAGACGAAAAAGACAACAAAAAGAGACAAAAGTGATACTATAAGGAAAACAAATACCAACGACTTAAAATGTAAAAATGAATAAAGGGGCATTTCATGAAGCAAAAAATGCCTACAACACCCGGTATTCCCAGGCGGTCTCCCATCCAAGTACTAACCGAGCCCTATGCTGCTTGACTTCGGTGATCGGACGAGAACCGGTATATTCAGCATGGTATGGTCGTAGGCTCTTGCTCCATCAAAGTCAAGCTATTTGAAGGGATACTATGACGTCATCATCTATTTAATCCCTGTCAGTAATAATATTGGTTTCTTGATGTCTTCAGTCATTCCACCGATCTTTCATTGGGTTTGTTTCAGTTTCCATCGGATGCCTACCTACGAGAATTTTGAGATATTGTCGTGTTTTTTTTCTTGGATGCGCACCTGTGTGTGACGCAACAATTCACATGATGGTGTAGGCCTTGAACTGCGCGCCTCGTCTCTTGGAGACCCTGTGCTTGCAAACAAACGACTTTCCTCATTGCCTTGAATGTCGGACATCAAGCGAAAAGTTTATTCCTGCTCTATTAAAAAGGGTGACGAAGGAGACGAAAAAGACAACAAAAAGAGACAAAAGTGATACTATAAGGAAAACAAATACCAACGACTTAAAATGTAAAAATGAATAAAGGGGCATTTCATGAAGCAAAAAATGCCTACAACACCCGGTATTCCCAGGCGGTCTCCCATCCAAGTACTAACCGAGCCCTATGCTGCTTGACTTCGGTGATCGGACGAGAACCGGTATATTCAGCATGGTATGGTCGTAGGCTCTTGCTCCATCAAAGTCAAGCTATTCGAAGGGATACTATGACGTCATCATCTATTTAATCCCTGTCAGTAATAATATTGGTTTCTTGATGTCTTCAGTCATTCCACCGATCTTTCATTGGGTTTGTTTCAGTTTCCATCGGATGCCTACCTACGAGAATTTTGAGATATTGTCGTGTTTTTTTTCTTGGATGCGCACCTGTGTGTGACGCAACAATTCACATGATGGTGTAGGCCTTGAACTGCGCGCCTCGTCTCTTGGAGACCCTGTGCTTGCAAACAAACGACTTTCCTCATTGCCTTGAATGTCGGACATCAAGCGAAAAGTTTATTCCTGCTCTATTAAAAAGGGTGACGAAGGAGACGAAAAAGACAACAAAAAGAGACAAAAGTGATACTATAAGGAAAACAAATACCAACGACTTAAAATGTAAAAATGAATAAAGGGGCATTTCATGAAGCAAAAAATGCCTACAACACCCGGTATTCCCAGGCGGTCTCCCATCCAAGTACTAACCGAGCCCTATGCTGCTTGACTTCGGTGATCGGACGAGAACCGGTATATTCAGCATGGTATGGTCGTAGGCTCTTGCTCCATCAAAGTCAAGCTATTTGAAGGGATACTATGACGTCATCATCTATTTAATCCCTGTCAGTAATAATATTGGTTTCTTGATGTCTTCAGTCATTCCACCGATCTTTCATTGGGTTTGTTTCAGTTTCCATCGGATGCCTACCTACGAGAATTTTGAGATATTGTCGTGTTTTTTTTTCTTGGATGCGCACCTGTGTGTGACGCAACAATTCACATGATGGTGTAGGCCTTGAACTGCGCGCCTCGTCTCTTGGAGACCCTGTGCTTGCAAACAAACGACTTTCCTCATTGCCTTGAATGTCGGACATCAAGCGAAAAGTTTATTCCTGCTCTATTAAAAAGGGTGACGAAGGAGACGAAAAAGACAACAAAAAGAGACAAAAGTGATACTATAAGGAAAACAAATACCAACGACTTAAAATGTAAAAATGAATAAAGGGGCATTTCATGAAGCAAAAAATGCCTACAACACCCGGTATTCCCAGGCGGTCTCCCATCCAAGTACTAACCGAGCCCTATGCTGCTTGACTTCGGTGATCGGACGAGAACCGGTATATTCAGCATGGTATGGTCGTAGGCTCTTGCTCCATCAAAGTCAAGCTATTTGAAGGGATACTATGACGTCATCATCTATTTAATCCCTGTCAGTAATAATATTGGTTTCTTGATGTCTTCAGTCATTCCACCGATCTTTCATTGGGTTTGTTTCAGTTTCCATCGGATGCCTACCTACGAGAATTTTGAGATATTGTCGTGTTTTTTTTCTTGGATGCGCACCTGTGTGTGACGCAACAATTCACATGATGGTGTAGGCCTTGAACTGCGCGCCTCGTCTCTTGGAGACCCTGTGCTTGCAAACAAACGACTTTCCTCATTGCCTTGAATGTCGGACATCAAGCGAAAAGTTTATTCCTGCTCTATTAAAAAGGGTGACGAAGGAGACGAAAAAGACAACAAAAAGAGACAAAAGTGATACTATAAGGAAAACAAATACCAACGACTTAAAATGTAAAAATGAATAAAGGGGCATTTCATGAAGCAAAAAATGCCTACAACACCCGGTATTCCCAGGCGGTCTCCCATCCAAGTACTAACCGAGCCCTATGCTGCTTGACTTCGGTGATCGGACGAGAACCGGTATATTCAGCATGGTATGGTCGTAGGCTCTTGCTCCATCAAAGTCAAGCTATTTGAAGGGATACTATGACGTCATCATCTATTTAATCCCTGTCAGTAATAATATTGGTTTCTTGATGTCTTCAGTCATTCCACCGATCTTTCATTGGGTTTGTTTCAGTTTCCATCGGATGCCTACCTACGAGAATTTTGAGATATTGTCGTGTTTTTTTTTCTTGGATGCGCACCTGTGTGTGACGCAACAATTCACATGATGGTGTAGGCCTTGAACTGCGCGCCTCGTCTCTTGGAGACCCTGTGCTTGCAAACAAACGACTTTCCTCATTGCCTTGAATGTCGGACATCAAGCGAAAAGTTTATTCCTGCTCTATTAAAAAGGGTGACGAAGGAGACGAAAAAGACAACAAAAAGAGACAAAAGTGATACTATAAGGAAAACAAATACCAACGACTTAAAATGTAAAAATGAATAAAGGGGCATTTCATGAAGCAAAAAATGCCTACAACACCCGGTATTCCCAGGCGGTCTCCCATCCAAGTACTAACCGAGCCCTATGCTGCTTGACTTCGGTGATCGGACGAGAACCGGTATATTCAGCATGGTATGGTCGTAGGCTCTTGCTCCATCAAAGTCAAGCTATTTGAAGGGATACTATGACGTCATCATCTATTTAATCCCTGTCAGTAATAATATTGGTTTCTTGATGTCTTCAGTCATTCCACCGATCTTTCATTGGGTTTGTTTCAGTTTCCATCGGATGCCTACCTACGAGAATTTTGAGATATTGTCGTGTTTTTTTTTCTTGGATGCGCACCTGTGTGTGACGCAACAATTCACATGATGGTGTAGGCCTTGAACTGCGCGCCTCGTCTCTTGGAGACCCTGTGCTTGCAAACAAACGACTTTCCTCATTGCCTTGAATGTCGGACATCAAGCGAAAAGTTTATTCCTGCTCTATTAAAAAGGGTGACGAAGGAGACGAAAAAGACAACAAAAAGAGACAAAAGTGATACTATAAGGAAAACAAATACCAACGACTTAAAATGTAAAAATGAATAAAGGGGCATTTCATGAAGCAAAAAATGCCTACAACACCCGGTATTCCCAGGCGGTCTCCCATCCAAGTACTAACCGAGCCCTATGCTGCTTGACTTCGGTGATCGGACGAGAACCGGTATATTCAGCATGGTATGGTCGTAGGCTCTTGCTCCATCAAAGTCAAGCTATTTGAAGGGATACTATGACGTCATCATCTATTTAATCCCTGTCAGTAATAATATTGGTTTCTTGATGTCTTCAGTCATTCCACCGATCTTTCATTGGGTTTGTTTCAGTTTCCATCGGATGCCTACCTACGAGAATTTTGAGATATTGTCGTGTTTTTTTTCTTGGATGCGCACCTGTGTGTGACGCAACAATTCACATGATGGTGTAGGCCTTGAACTGCGCGCCTCGTCTCTTGGAGACCCTGTGCTTGCAAACAAACGACTTTCCTCATTGCCTTGAATGTCGGACATCAAGCGAAAAGTTTATTCCTGCTCTATTAAAAAGGGTGACGAAGGAGACGAAAAAGACAACAAAAAGAGACAAAAGTGATACTATAAGGAAAACAAATACCAACGACTTAAAATGTAAAAATGAATAAAGGGGCATTTCATGAAGCAAAAAATGCCTACAACACCCGGTATTCCCAGGCGGTCTCCCATCCAAGTACTAACCGAGCCCTATGCTGCTTGACTTCGGTGATCGGACGAGAACCGGTATATTCAGCATGGTATGGTCGTAGGCTCTTGCTCCATCAAAGTCAAGCTATTTGAAGGGATACTATGACGTCATCATCTATTTAATCCCTGTCAGTAATAATATTGGTTTCTTGATGTCTTCAGTCATTCCACCGATCTTTCATTGGGTTTGTTTCAGTTTCCATCGGATGCCTACCTACGAGAATTTTGAGATATTGTCGTGTTTTTTTTTCTTGGATGCGCACCTGTGTGTGACGCAACAATTCACATGATGGTGTAGGCCTTGAACTGCGCGCCTCGTCTCTTGGAGACCCTGTGCTTGCAAACAAACGACTTTCCTCATTGCCTTGAATGTCGGACATCAAGCGAAAAGTTTATTCCTGCTCTATTAAAAAGGGTGACGAAGGAGACGAAAAAGACAACAAAAAGAGACAAAAGTGATACTATAAGGAAAACAAATACCAACGACTTAAAATGTAAAAATGAATAAAGGGGCATTTCATGAAGCAAAAAATGCCTACAACACCCGGTATTCCCAGGCGGTCTCCCATCCAAGTACTAACCGAGCCCTATGCTGCTTGACTTCGGTGATCGGACGAGAACCGGTATATTCAGCATGGTATGGTCGTAGGCTCTTGCTCCATCAAAGTCAAGCTATTTGAAGGGATACTATGACGTCATCATCTATTTAATCCCTGTCAGTAATAATATTGGTTTCTTGATGTCTTCAGTCATTCCACCGATCTTTCATTGGGTTTGTTTCAGTTTCCATCGGATGCCTACCTACGAGAATTTTGAGATATTGTCGTGTTTTTTTTCTTGGATGCGCACCTGTGTGTGACGCAACAATTCACATGATGGTGTAGGCCTTGAACTGCGCGCCTCGTCTCTTGGAGACCCTGTGCTTGCAAACAAACGACTTTCCTCATTGCCTTGAATGTCGGACATCAAGCGAAAAGTTTATTCCTGCTCTATTAAAAAGGGTGACGAAGGAGACGAAAAAGACAACAAAAAGAGACAAAAGTGATACTATAAGGAAAACAAATACCAACGACTTAAAATGTAAAAATGAATAAAGGGGCATTTCATGAAGCAAAAAATGCCTACAACACCCGGTATTCCCAGGCGGTCTCCCATCCAAGTACTAACCGAGCCCTATGCTGCTTGACTTCGGTGATCGGACGAGAACCGGTATATTCAGCATGGTATGGTCGTAGGCTCTTGCTCCATCAAAGTCAAGCTATTTGAAGGGATACTATGACGTCATCATCTATTTAATCCCTGTCAGTAATAATATTGGTTTTTTGATGTCTTCAGTCATTCCACCGATCTTTCATTGGGTTTGTTTCAGTTTCCATCGGATGCCTACCTACGAGAATTTTGAGATATTGTCGTGTTTTTTTTCTTGGATGCGCACCTGTGTGTGACGCAACAATTCACATGATGGTGTAGGCCTTGAACTGCGCGCCTCGTCTCTTGGAGACCCTGTGCTTGCAAACAAACGACTTTCCTCATTGCCTTGAATGTCGGACATCAAGCGAAAAGTTTATTCCTGCTCTATTAAAAAGGGTGACGAAGGAGACGAAAAAGACAACAAAAAGAGACAAAAGTGATACTATAAGGAAAACAAATACCAACGACTTAAAATGTAAAAATGAATAAAGGGGCATTTCATGAAGCAAAAAATGCCTACAACACCCGGTATTCCCAGGCGGTCTCCCATCCAAGTACTAACCGAGCCCTATGCTGCTTGACTTCGGTGATCGGACGAGAACCGGTATATTCAGCATGGTATGGTCGTAGGCTCTTGCTCCATCAAAGTCAAGCTATTTGAAGGGATACTATGACGTCATCATCTATTTAATCCCTGTCAGTAATAATATTGGTTTCTTGATGTCTTCAGTCATTCCACCGATCTTTCATTGGGTTTGTTTCAGTTTCCATCGGATGCCTACCTACGAGAATTTTGAGATATTGTCGTGTTTTTTTTCTTGGATGCGCACCTGTGTGTGACGCAACAATTCACATGATGGTGTAGGCCTTGAACTGCGCGCCTCGTCTCTTGGAGACCCTGTGCTTGCAAACAAACGACTTTCCTCATTGCCTTGAATGTCGGACATCAAGCGAAAAGTTTATTCCTGCTCTATTAAAAAGGGTGACGAAGGAGACGAAAAAGACAACAAAAAGAGACAAAAGTGATACTATAAGGAAAACAAATACCAACGACTTAAAATGTAAAAATGAATAAAGGGGCATTTCATGAAGCAAAAAATGCCTACAACACCCGGTATTCCCAGGCGGTCTCCCATCCAAGTACTAACCGAGCCCTATGCTGCTTGACTTCGGTGATCGGACGAGAACCGGTATATTCAGCATGGTATGGTCGTAGGCTCTTGCTCCATCAAAGTCAAGCTATTTGAAGGGATACTATGACGTCATCATCTATTTAATCCCTGTCAGTAATAATATTGGTTTCTTGATGTCTTCAGTCATTCCACCGATCTTTCATTGGGTTTGTTTCAGTTTCCATCGGATGCCTACCTACGAGAATTTTGAGATATTGTCGTGTTTTTTTTCTTGGATGCGCACCTGTGTGTGACGCAACAATTCACATGATGGTGTAGGCCTTGAACTGCGCGCCTCGTCTCTTGGAGACCCTGTGCTTGCAAACAAACGACTTTCCTCATTGCCTTGAATGTCGGACATCAAGCGAAAAGTTTATTCCTGCTCTATTAAAAAGGGTGACGAAGGAGACGAAAAAGACAACAAAAAGAGACAAAAGTGATACTATAAGGAAAACAAATACCAACGACTTAAAATGTAAAAATGAATAAAGGGGCATTTCATGAAGCAAAAAATGCCTACAACACCCGGTATTCCCAGGCGGTCTCCCATCCAAGTACTAACCGAGCCCTATGCTGCTTGACTTCGGTGATCGGACGAGAACCGGTATATTCAGCATGGTATGGTCGTAGGCTCTTGCTCCATCAAAGTCAAGCTATTTGAAGGGATACTATGACGTCATCATCTATTTAATCCCTGTCAGTAATAATATTGGTTTCTTGATGTCTTCAGTCATTCCACCGATCTTTCATTGGGTTTGTTTCAGTTTCCATCGGATGCCTACCTACGAGAATTTTGAGATATTGTCGTGTTTTTTTTCTTGGATGCGCACCTGTGTGTGACGCAACAATTCACATGATGGTGTAGGCCTTGAACTGCGCGCCTCGTCTCTTGGAGACCCTGTGCTTGCAAACAAACGACTTTCCTCATTGCCTTGAATGTCGGACATCAAGCGAAAAGTTTATTCCTGCTCTATTAAAAAGGGTGACGAAGGAGACGAAAAAGACAACAAAAAGAGACAAAAGTGATACTATAAGGAAAACAAATACCAACGACTTAAAATGTAAAAATGAATAAAGGGGCATTTCATGAAGCAAAAAATGCCTACAACACCCGGTATTCCCAGGCGGTCTCCCATCCAAGTACTAACCGAGCCCTATGCTGCTTGACTTCGGTGATCGGACGAGAACCGGTATATTCAGCATGGTATGGTCGTAGGCTCTTGCTCCATCAAAGTCAAGCTATTTGAAGGGATACTATGACGTCATCATCTATTTAATCCCTGTCAGTAATAATATTGGTTTCTTGATGTCTTCAGTCATTCCACCGATCTTTCATTGGGTTTGTTTCAGTTTCCATCGGATGCCTACCTACGAGAATTTTGAGATATTGTCGTGTTTTTTTTCTTGGATGCGCACCTGTGTGTGACGCAACAATTCACATGATGGTGTAGGCCTTGAACTGCGCGCCTCGTCTCTTGGAGACCCTGTGCTTGCAAACAAACGACTTTCCTCATTGCCTTGAATGTCGGACATCAAGCGAAAAGTTTATTCCTGCTCTATTAAAAAGGGTGACGAAGGAGACGAAAAAGACAACAAAAAGAGACAAAAGTGATACTATAAGGAAAACAAATACCAACGACTTAAAATGTAAAAATGAATAAAGGGGCATTTCATGAAGCAAAAAATGCCTACAACACCCGGTATTCCCAGGCGGTCTCCCATCCAAGTACTAACCGAGCCCTATGCTGCTTGACTTCGGTGATCGGACGAGAACCGGTATATTCAGCATGGTATGGTCGTAGGCTCTTGCTCCATCAAAGTCAAGCTATTTGAAGGGATACTATGACGTCATCATCTATTTAATCCCTGTCAGTAATAATATTGGTTTCTTGATGTCTTCAGTCATTCCACCGATCTTTCATTGGGTTTGTTTCAGTTTCCATCGGATGCCTACCTACGAGAATTTTGAGATATTGTCGTGTTTTTTTTCTTGGATGCGCACCTGTGTGTGACGCAACAATTCACATGATGGTGTAGGCCTTGAACTGCGCGCCTCGTCTCTTGGAGACCCTGTGCTTGCAAACAAACGACTTTCCTCATTGCCTTGAATGTCGGACATCAAGCGAAAAGTTTATTCCTGCTCTATTAAAAAGGGTGACGAAGGAGACGAAAAAGACAACAAAAAGAGACAAAAGTGATACTATAAGGAAAACAAATACCAACGACTTAAAATGTAAAAATGAATAAAGGGGCATTTCATGAAGCAAAAAATGCCTACAACACCCGGTATTCCCAGGCGGTCTCCCATCCAAGTACTAACCGAGCCCTATGCTGCTTGACTTCGGTGATCGGACGAGAACCGGTATATTCAGCATGGTATGGTCGTAGGCTCTTGCTCCATCAAAGTCAAGCTATTTGAAGGGATACTATGACGTCATCATCTATTTAATCCCTGTCAGTAATAATATTGGTTTCTTGATGTCTTCAGTCATTCCACCGATCTTTCATTGGGTTTGTTTCAGTTTCCATCGGATGCCTACCTACGAGAATTTTGAGATATTGTCGTGTTTTTTTTCTTGGATGCGCACCTGTGTGTGACGCAACAATTCACATGATGGTGTAGGCCTTGAACTGCGCGCCTCGTCTCTTGGAGACCCTGTGCTTGCAAACAAACGACTTTCCTCATTGCCTTGAATGTCGGACATCAAGCGAAAAGTTTATTCCTGCTCTATTAAAAAGGGTGACGAAGGAGACGAAAAAGACAACAAAAAGAGACAAAAGTGATACTATAAGGAAAACAAATACCAACGACTTAAAATGTAAAAATGAATAAAGGGGCATTTCATGAAGCAAAAAATGCCTACAACACCCGGTATTCCCAGGCGGTCTCCCATCCAAGTACTAACCGAGCCCTATGCTGCTTGACTTCGGTGATCGGACGAGAACCGGTATATTCAGCATGGTATGGTCGTAGGCTCTTGCTCCATCAAAGTCAAGCTATTTGAAGGGATACTATGACGTCATCATCTATTTAATCCCTGTCAGTAATAATATTGGTTTCTTGATGTCTTCAGTCATTCCACCGATCTTTCATTGGGTTTGTTTCAGTTTCCGTCGGATGCCTACCTACGAGAATTTTGAGATATTGTCGTGTTTTTTTTCTTGGATGCGCACCTGTGTGTGACGCAACAATTCACATGATGGTGTAGGCCTTGAACTGCGCGCCTCGTCTCTTGGAGACCCTGTGCTTGCAAACAAACGACTTTCCTCATTGCCTTGAATGTCGGACATCAAGCGAAAAGTTTATTCCTGCTCTATTAAAAAGGGTGACGAAGGAGACGAAAAAGACAACAAAAAGAGACAAAAGTGATACTATAAGGAAAACAAATACCAACGACTTAAAATGTAAAAATGAATAAAGGGGCATTTCATGAAGCAAAAAATGCCTACAACACCCGGTATTCCCAGGCGGTCTCCCATCCAAGTACTAACCGAGCCCTATGCTGCTTGACTTCGGTGATCGGACGAGAACCGGTATATTCAGCATGGTATGGTCGTAGGCTCTTGCTCCATCAAAGTCAAGCTATTTGAAGGGATACTATGACGTCATCATCTATTTAATCCCTGTCAGTAATAATATTGGTTTCTTGATGTCTTCAGTCATTCCACCGATCTTTCATTGGGTTTGTTTCAGTTTCCATCGGATGCCTACCTACGAGAATTTTGAGATATTGTCGTGTTTTTTTTCTTGGATGCGCACCTGTGTGTGACGCAACAATTCACATGATGGTGTAGGCCTTGAACTGCGCGCCTCGTCTCTTGGAGACCCTGTGCTTGCAAACAAACGACTTTCCTCATTGCCTTGAATGTCGGACATCAAGCGAAAAGTTTATTCCTGCTCTATTAAAAAGGGTGACGAAGGAGACGAAAAAGACAACAAAAAGAGACAAAAGTGATACTATAAGGAAAACAAATACCAACGACTTAAAATGTAAAAATGAATAAAGGGGCATTTCATGAAGCAAAAAATGCCTACAACACCCGGTATTCCCAGGCGGTCTCCCATCCAAGTACTAACCGAGCCCTATGCTGCTTGACTTCGGTGATCGGACGAGAACCGGTATATTCAGCATGGTATGGTCGTAGGCTCTTGCTCCATCAAAGTCAAGCTATTTGAAGGGATACTATGACGTCATCATCTATTTAATCCCTGTCAGTAATAATATTGGTTTCTTGATGTCTTCAGTCATTCCACCGATCTTTCATTGGGTTTGTTTCAGTTTCCGTCGGATGCCTACCTACGAGAATTTTGAGATATTGTCGTGTTTTTTTTCTTGGATGCGCACCTGTGTGTGACGCAACAATTCACATGATGGTGTAGGCCTTGAACTGCGCGCCTCGTCTCTTGGAGACCCTGTGCTTGCAAACAAACGACTTTCCTCATTGCCTTGAATGTCGGACATCAAGCGAAAAGTTTATTCCTGCTCTATTAAAAAGGGTGACGAAGGAGACGAAAAAGACAACAAAAAGAGACAAAAGTGATACTATAAGGAAAACAAATACCAACGACTTAAAATGTAAAAATGAATAAAGGGGCATTTCATGAAGCAAAAAATGCCTACAACACCCGGTATTCCCAGGCGGTCTCCCATCCAAGTACTAACCGAGCCCTATGCTGCTTGACTTCGGTGATCGGACGAGAACCGGTATATTCAGCATGGTATGGTCGTAGGCTCTTGCTCCATCAAAGTCAAGCTATTTGAAGGGATACTATGACGTCATCATCTATTTAATCCCTGTCAGTAATAATATTGGTTTCTTGATGTCTTCAGTCATTCCACCGATCTTTCATTGGGTTTGTTTCAGTTTCCATCGGATGCCTACCTACGAGAATTTTGAGATATTGTCGTGTTTTTTTTCTTGGATGCGCACCTGTGTGTGACGCAACAATTCACATGATGGTGTAGGCCTTGAACTGCGCGCCTCGTCTCTTGGAGACCCTGTGCTTGCAAACAAACGACTTTCCTCATTGCCTTGAATGTCGGACATCAAGCGAAAAGTTTATTCCTGCTCTATTAAAAAGGGTGACGAAGGAGACGAAAAAGACAACAAAAAGAGACAAAAGTGATACTATAAGGAAAACAAATACCAACGACTTAAAATGTAAAAATGAATAAAGGGGCATTTCATGAAGCAAAAAATGCCTACAACACCCGGTATTCCCAGGCGGTCTCCCATCCAAGTACTAACCGAGCCCTATGCTGCTTGACTTCGGTGATCGGACGAGAACCGGTATATTCAGCATGGTATGGTCGTAGGCTCTTGCTCCATCAAAGTCAAGCTATTTGAAGGGATACTATGACGTCATCATCTATTTAATCCCTGTCAGTAATAATATTGGTTTCTTGATGTCTTCAGTCATTCCACCGATCTTTCATTGGGTTTGTTTCAGTTTCCATCGGATGCCTACCTACGAGAATTTTGAGATATTGTCGTGTTTTTTTTCTTGGATGCGCACCTGTGTGTGACGCAACAATTCACATGATGGTGTAGGCCTTGAACTGCGCGCCTCGTCTCTTGGAGACCCTGTGCTTGCAAACAAACGACTTTCCTCATTGCCTTGAATGTCGGACATCAAGCGAAAAGTTTATTCCTGCTCTATTAAAAAGGGTGACGAAGGAGACGAAAAAGACAACAAAAAGAGACAAAAGTGATACTATAAGGAAAACAAATACCAACGACTTAAAATGTAAAAATGAATAAAGGGGCATTTCATGAAGCAAAAAATGCCTACAACACCCGGTATTCCCAGGCGGTCTCCCATCCAAGTACTAACCGAGCCCTATGCTGCTTGACTTCGGTGATCGGACGAGAACCGGTATATTCAGCATGGTATGGTCGTAGGCTCTTGCTCCATCAAAGTCAAGCTATTTGAAGGGATACTATGACGTCATCATCTATTTAATCCCTGTCAGTAATAATATTGGTTTCTTGATGTCTTCAGTCATTCCACCGATCTTTCATTGGGTTTGTTTCAGTTTCCGTCGGATGCCTACCTACGAGAATTTTGAGATATTGTCGTGTTTTTTTTCTTGGATGCGCACCTGTGTGTGACGCAACAATTCACATGATGGTGTAGGCCTTGAACTGCGCGCCTCGTCTCTTGGAGACCCTGTGCTTGCAAACAAACGACTTTCCTCATTGCCTTGAATGTCGGACATCAAGCGAAAAGTTTATTCCTGCTCTATTAAAAAGGGTGACGAAGGAGACGAAAAAGACAACAAAAAGAGACAAAAGTGATACTATAAGGAAAACAAATACCAACGACTTAAAATGTAAAAATGAATAAAGGGGCATTTCATGAAGCAAAAAATGCCTACAACACCCGGTATTCCCAGGCGGTCTCCCATCCAAGTACTAACCGAGCCCTATGCTGCTTGACTTCGGTGATCGGACGAGAACCGGTATATTCAGCATGGTATGGTCGTAGGCTCTTGCTCCATCAAAGTCAAGCTATTTGAAGGGATACTATGACGTCATCATCTATTTAATCCCTGTCAGTAATAATATTGGTTTCTTGATGTCTTCAGTCATTCCACCGATCTTTCATTGGGTTTGTTTCAGTTTCCATCGGATGCCTACCTACGAGAATTTTGAGATATTGTCGTGTTTTTTTTCTTGGATGCGCACCTGTGTGTGACGCAACAATTCACATGATGGTGTAGGCCTTGAACTGCGCGCCTCGTCTCTTGGAGACCCTGTGCTTGCAAACAAACGACTTTCCTCATTGCCTTGAATGTCGGACATCAAGCGAAAAGTTTATTCCTGCTCTATTAAAAAGGGTGACGAAGGAGACGAAAAAGACAACAAAAAGAGACAAAAGTGATACTATAAGGAAAACAAATACCAACGACTTAAAATGTAAAAATGAATAAAGGGGCATTTCATGAAGCAAAAAATGCCTACAACACCCGGTATTCCCAGGCGGTCTCCCATCCAAGTACTAACCGAGCCCTATGCTGCTTGACTTCGGTGATCGGACGAGAACCGGTATATTCAGCATGGTATGGTCGTAGGCTCTTGCTCCATCAAAGTCAAGCTATTTGAAGGGATACTATGACGTCATCATCTATTTAATCCCTGTCAGTAATAATATTGGTTTCTTGATGTCTTCAGTCATTCCACCGATCTTTCATTGGGTTTGTTTCAGTTTCCATCGGATGCCTACCTACGAGAATTTTGAGATATTGTCGTGTTTTTTTTCTTGGATGCGCACCTGTGTGTGACGCAACAATTCACATGATGGTGTAGGCCTTGAACTGCGCGCCTCGTCTCTTGGAGACCCTGTGCTTGCAAACAAACGACTTTCCTCATTGCCTTGAATGTCGGACATCAAGCGAAAAGTTTATTCCTGCTCTATTAAAAAGGGTGACGAAGGAGACGAAAAAGACAACAAAAAGAGACAAAAGTGATACTATAAGGAAAACAAATACCAACGACTTAAAATGTAAAAATGAATAAAGGGGCATTTCATGAAGCAAAAAATGCCTACAACACCCGGTATTCCCAGGCGGTCTCCCATCCAAGTACTAACCGAGCCCTATGCTGCTTGACTTCGGTGATCGGACGAGAACCGGTATATTCAGCATGGTATGGTCGTAGGCTCTTGCTCCATCAAAGTCAAGCTATTTGAAGGGATACTATGACGTCATCATCTATTTAATCCCTGTCAGTAATAATATTGGTTTCTTGATGTCTTCAGTCATTCCACCGATCTTTCATTGGGTTTGTTTCAGTTTCCATCGGATGCCTACCTACGAGAATTTTGAGATATTGTCGTGTTTTTTTTCTTGGATGCGCACCTGTGTGTGACGCAACAATTCACATGATGGTGTAGGCCTTGAACTGCGCGCCTCGTCTCTTGGAGACCCTGTGCTTGCAAACAAACGACTTTCCTCATTGCCTTGAATGTCGGACATCAAGCGAAAAGTTTATTCCTGCTCTATTAAAAAGGGTGACGAAGGAGACGAAAAAGACAACAAAAAGAGACAAAAGTGATACTATAAGGAAAACAAATACCAACGACTTAAAATGTAAAAATTAATAAAGGGGCATTTCATGAAGCAAAAAATGCCTACAACACCCGGTATTCCCAGGCGGTCTCCCATCCAAGTACTAACCGAGACCTATGCTGCTTGACTTCGGTGATCGGACGAGAACCGGTATATTCAGCATGGTATGGTCGTAGGCTCTTGCTCCATCAAAGTCAAGCTATTTGAAGGGATACTATGACGTCATCATCTATTTAATCCCTGTCAGTAATAATATTGGTTTCTTGATGTCTTCAGTCATTCCACCGATCTTTCATTGGGTTTGTTTCAGTTTCCATCGGATGCCTACCTACGAGAATTTTGAGATATTGTCGTGTTTTTTTTCTTGGATGCGCACCTGTGTGTGACGCAACAATTCACATGATGGTGTAGGCCTTGAACTGCGCGCCTCGTCTCTTGGAGACCCTGTGCTTGCAAACAAACGACTTTCCTCATTGCCTTGAATGTCGGACATCAAGCGAAAAGTTTATTCCTGCTCTATTAAAAAGGGTGACGAAGGAGACGAAAAAGACAACAAAAAGAGACAAAAGTGATACTATAAGGAAAACAAATACCAACGACTTAAAATGTAAAAATGAATAAAGGGGCATTTCATGAAGCAAAAAATGCCTACAACACCCGGTATTCCCAGGCGGTCTCCCATCCAAGTACTAACCGAGCCCTATGCTGCTTGACTTCGGTGATCGGACGAGAACCGGTATATTCAGCATGGTATGGTCGTAGGCTCTTGCTCCATCAAAGTCAAGCTATTTGAAGGGATACTATGACGTCATCATCTATTTAATCCCTGTCAGTAATAATATTGGTTTCTTGATGTCTTCAGTCATTCCACCGATCTTTCATTGGGTTTGTTTCAGTTTCCATCGGATGCCTACCTACGAGAATTTTGAGATATTGTCGTGTTTTTTTTCTTGGATGCGCACCTGTGTGTGACGCAACAATTCACATGATGGTGTAGGCCTTGAACTGCGCGCCTCGTCTCTTGGAGACCCTGTGCTTGCAAACAAACGACTTTCCTCATTGCCTTGAATGTCGGACATCAAGCGAAAAGTTTATTCCTGCTCTATTAAAAAGGGTGACGAAGGAGACGAAAAAGACAACAAAAAGAGACAAAAGTGATACTATAAGGAAAACAAATACCAACGACTTAAAATGTAAAAATGAATAAAGGGGCATTTCATGAAGCAAAAAATGCCTACAACACCCGGTATTCCCAGGCGGTCTCCCATCCAAGTACTAACCGAGCCCTATGCTGCTTGACTTCGGTGATCGGACGAGAACCGGTATATTCAGCATGGTATGGTCGTAGGCTCTTGCTCCATCAAAGTCAAGCTATTTGAAGGGATACTATGACGTCATCATCTATTTAATCCCTGTCAGTAATAATATTGGTTTCTTGATGTCTTCAGTCATTCCACCGATCTTTCATTGGGTTTGTTTCAGTTTCCATCGGATGCCTACCTACGAGAATTTTGAGATATTGTCGTGTTTTTTTTCTTGGATGCGCACCTGTGTGTGACGCAACAATTCACATGATGGTGTAGGCCTTGAACTGCGCGCCTCGTCTCTTGGAGACCCTGTGCTTGCAAACAAACGACTTTCCTCATTGCCTTGAATGTCGGACATCAAGCGAAAAGTTTATTCCTGCTCTATTAAAAAGGGTGACGAAGGAGACGAAAAAGACAACAAAAAGAGACAAAAGTGATACTATAAGGAAAACAAATACCAACGACTTAAAATGTAAAAATGAATAAAGGGGCATTTCATGAAGCAAAAAATGCCTACAACACCCGGTATTCCCAGGCGGTCTCCCATCCAAGTACTAACCGAGCCCTATGCTGCTTGACTTCGGTGATCGGACGAGAACCGGTATATTCAGCATGGTATGGTCGTAGGCTCTTGCTCCATCAAAGTCAAGCTATTTGAAGGGATACTATGACGTCATCATCTATTTAATCCCTGTCAGTAATAATATTGGTTTCTTGATGTCTTCAGTCATTCCACCGATCTTTCATTGGGTTTGTTTCAGTTTCCATCGGATGCCTACCTACGAGAATTTTGAGATATTGTCGTGTTTTTTTTCTTGGATGCGCACCTGTGTGTGACGCAACAATTCACATGATGGTGTAGGCCTTGAACTGCGCGCCTCGTCTCTTGGAGACCCTGTGCTTGCAAACAAACGACTTTCCTCATTGCCTTGAATGTCGGACATCAAGCGAAAAGTTTATTCCTGCTCTATTAAAAAGGGTGACGAAGGAGACGAAAAAGACAACAAAAAGAGACAAAAGTGATACTATAAGGAAAACAAATACCAACGACTTAAAATGTAAAAATGAATAAAGGGGCATTTCATGAAGCAAAAAATGCCTACAACACCCGGTATTCCCAGGCGGTCTCCCATCCAAGTACTAACCGAGCCCTATGCTGCTTGACTTCGGTGATCGGACGAGAACCGGTATATTCAGCATGGTATGGTCGTAGGCTCTTGCTCCATCAAAGTCAAGCTATTTGAAGGGATACTATGACGTCATCATCTATTTAATCCCTGTCAGTAATAATATTGGTTTCTTGATGTCTTCAGTCATTCCACCGATCTTTCATTGGGTTTGTTTCAGTTTCCATCGGATGCCTACCTACGAGAATTTTGAGATATTGTCGTGTTTTTTTTCTTGGATGCGCACCTGTGTGTGACGCAACAATTCACATGATGGTGTAGGCCTTGAACTGCGCGCCTCGTCTCTTGGAGACCCTGTGCTTGCAAACAAACGACTTTCCTCATTGCCTTGAATGTCGGACATCAAGCGAAAAGTTTATTCCTGCTCTATTAAAAAGGGTGACGAAGGAGACGAAAAAGACAACAAAAAGAGACAAAAGTGATACTATAAGGAAAACAAATACCAACGACTTAAAATGTAAAAATGAATAAAGGGGCATTTCATGAAGCAAAAAATGCCTACAACACCCGGTATTCCCAGGCGGTCTCCCATCCAAGTACTAACCGAGCCCTATGCTGCTTGACTTCGGTGATCGGACGAGAACCGGTATATTCAGCATGGTATGGTCGTAGGCTCTTGCTCCATCAAAGTCAAGCTATTTGAAGGGATACTATGACGTCATCATCTATTTAATCCCTGTCAGTAATAATATTGGTTTCTTGATGTCTTCAGTCATTCCACCGATCTTTCATTGGGTTTGTTTCAGTTTCCATCGGATGCCTACCTACGAGAATTTTGAGATATTGTCGTGTTTTTTTTCTTGGATGCGCACCTGTGTGTGACGCAACAATTCACATGATGGTGTAGGCCTTGAACTGCGCGCCTCGTCTCTTGGAGACCCTGTGCTTGCAAACAAACGACTTTCCTCATTGCCTTGAATGTCGGACATCAAGCGAAAAGTTTATTCCTGCTCTATTAAAAAGGGTGACGAAGGAGACGAAAAAGACAACAAAAAGAGACAAAAGTGATACTATAAGGAAAACAAATACCAACGACTTAAAATGTAAAAATGAATAAAGGGGCATTTCATGAAGCAAAAAATGCCTACAACACCCGGTATTCCCAGGCGGTCTCCCATCCAAGTACTAACCGAGCCCTATGCTGCTTGACTTCGGTGATCGGACGAGAACCGGTATATTCAGCATGGTATGGTCGTAGGCTCTTGCTCCATCAAAGTCAAGCTATTTGAAGGGATACTATGACGTCATCATCTATTTAATCCCTGTCAGTAATAATATTGGTTTCTTGATGTCTTCAGTCATTCCACCGATCTTTCATTGGGTTTGTTTCAGTTTCCATCGGATGCCTACCTACGAGAATTTTGAGATATTGTCGTGTTTTTTTTCTTGGATGCGCACCTGTGTGTGACGCAACAATTCACATGATGGTGTAGGCCTTGAACTGCGCGCCTCGTCTCTTGGAGACCCTGTGCTTGCAAACAAACGACTTTCCTCATTGCCTTGAATGTCGGACATCAAGCGAAAAGTTTATTCCTGCTCTATTAAAAAGGGTGACGAAGGAGACGAAAAAGACAACAAAAAGAGACAAAAGTGATACTATAAGGAAAACAAATACCAACGACTTAAAATGTAAAAATGAATAAAGGGGCATTTCATGAAGCAAAAAATGCCTACAACACCCGGTATTCCCAGGCGGTCTCCCATCCAAGTACTAACCGAGCCCTATGCTGCTTGACTTCGGTGATCGGACGAGAACCGGTATATTCAGCATGGTATGGTCGTAGGCTCTTGCTCCATCAAAGTCAAGCTATTTGAAGGGATACTATGACGTCATCATCTATTTAATCCCTGTCAGTAATAATATTGGTTTCTTGATGTCTTCAGTCATTCCACCGATCTTTCATTGGGTTTGTTTCAGTTTCCATCGGATGCCTACCTACGAGAATTTTGAGATATTGTCGTGTTTTTTTTTCTTGGATGCGCACCTGTGTGTGACGCAACAATTCACATGATGGTGTAGGCCTTGAACTGCGCGCCTCGTCTCTTGGAGACCCTGTGCTTGCAAACAAACGACTTTCCTCATTGCCTTGAATGTCGGACATCAAGCGAAAAGTTTATTCCTGCTCTATTAAAAAGGGTGACGAAGGAGACGAAAAAGACAACAAAAAGAGACAAAAGTGATACTATAAGGAAAACAAATACCAACGACTTAAAATGTAAAAATGAATAAAGGGGCATTTCATGAAGCAAAAAATGCCTACAACACCCGGTATTCCCAGGCGGTCTCCCATCCAAGTACTAACCGAGCCCTATGCTGCTTGACTTCGGTGATCGGACGAGAACCGGTATATTCAGCATGGTATGGTCGTAGGCTCTTGCTCCATCAAAGTCAAGCTATTTGAAGGGATACTATGACGTCATCATCTATTTAATCCCTGTCAGTAATAATATTGGTTTCTTGATGTCTTCAGTCATTCCACCGATCTTTCATTGGGTTTGTTTCAGTTTCCATCGGATGCCTACCTACGAGAATTTTGAGATATTGTCGTGTTTTTTTTCTTGGATGCGCACCTGTGTGTGACGCAACAATTCACATGATGGTGTAGGCCTTGAACTGCGCGCCTCGTCTCTTGGAGACCCTGTGCTTGCAAACAAACGACTTTCCTCATTGCCTTGAATGTCGGACATCAAGCGAAAAGTTTATTCCTGCTCTATTAAAAAGGGTGACGAAGGAGACGAAAAAGACAACAAAAAGAGACAAAAGTGATACTATAAGGAAAACAAATACCAACGACTTAAAATGTAAAAATGAATAAAGGGGCATTTCATGAAGCAAAAAATGCCTACAACACCCGGTATTCCCAGGCGGTCTCCCATCCAAGTACTAACCGAGCCCTATGCTGCTTGACTTCGGTGATCGGACGAGAACCGGTATATTCAGCATGGTATGGTCGTAGGCTCTTGCTCCATCAAAGTCAAGCTATTTGAAGGGATACTATGACGTCATCATCTATTTAATCCCTGTCAGTAATAATATTGGTTTCTTGATGTCTTCAGTCATTCCACCGATCTTTCATTGGGTTTGTTTCAGTTTCCATCGGATGCCTACCTACGAGAATTTTGAGATATTGTCGTGTTTTTTTTCTTGGATGCGCACCTGTGTGTGACGCAACAATTCACATGATGGTGTAGGCCTTGAACTGCGCGCCTCGTCTCTTGGAGACCCTGTGCTTGCAAACAAACGACTTTCCTCATTGCCTTGAATGTCGGACATCAAGCGAAAAGTTTATTCCTGCTCTATTAAAAAGGGTGACGAAGGAGACGAAAAAGACAACAAAAAGAGACAAAAGTGATACTATAAGGAAAACAAATACCAACGACTTAAAATGTAAAAATGAATAAAGGGGCATTTCATGAAGCAAAAAATGCCTACAACACCCGGTATTCCCAGGCGGTCTCCCATCCAAGTACTAACCGATCCCTATGCTGCTTGACTTCGGTGATCGGACGAGAACCGGTATATTCAGCATGGTATGGTCGTAGGCTCTTGCTCCATCAAAGTCAAGCTATTTGAAGGGATACTATGACGTCATCATCTATTTAATCCCTGTCAGTAATAATATTGGTTTCTTGATGTCTTCAGTCATTCCACCGATCTTTCATTGGGTTTGTTTCAGTTTCCATCGGATGCCTACCTACGAGAATTTTGAGATATTGTCGTGTTTTTTTTCTTGGATGCGCACCTGTGTGTGACGCAACAATTCACATGATGGTGTAGGCCTTGAACTGCGCGCCTCGTCTCTTGGAGACCCTGTGCTTGCAAACAAACGACTTTCCTCATTGCCTTGAATGTCGGACATCAAGCGAAAAGTTTATTCCTGCTCTATTAAAAAGGGTGACGAAGGAGACGAAAAAGACAACAAAAAGAGACAAAAGTGATACTATAAGGAAAACAAATACCAACGACTTAAAATGTAAAAATGAATAAAGGGGCATTTCATGAAGCAAAAAATGCCTACAACACCCGGTATTCCCAGGCGGTCTCCCATCCAAGTACTAACCGAGCCCTATGCTGCTTGACTTCGGTGATCGGACGAGAACCGGTATATTCAGCATGGTATGGTCGTAGGCTCTTGCTCCATCAAAGTCAAGCTATTTGAAGGGATACTATGACGTCATCATCTATTTAATCCCTGTCAGTAATAATATTGGTTTCTTGATGTCTTCAGTCATTCCACCGATCTTTCATTGGGTTTGTTTCAGTTTCCATCGGATGCCTACCTACGAGAATTTTGAGATATTGTCGTGTTTTTTTTCTTGGATGCGCACCTGTGTGTGACGCAACAATTCACATGATGGTGTAGGCCTTGAACTGCGCGCCTCGTCTCTTGGAGACCCTGTGCTTGCAAACAAACGACTTTCCTCATTGCCTTGAATGTCGGACATCAAGCGAAAAGTTTATTCCTGCTCTATTAAAAAGGGTGACGAAGGAGACGAAAAAGACAACAAAAAGAGACAAAAGTGATACTATAAGGAAAACAAATACCAACGACTTAAAATGTAAAAATGAATAAAGGGGCATTTCATGAAGCAAAAAATGCCTACAACACCCGGTATTCCCAGGCGGTCTCCCATCCAAGTACTAACCGAGCCCTATGCTGCTTGACTTCGGTGATCGGACGAGAACCGGTATATTAAGCATGGTATGGTCGTAGGCTCTTGCTCCATCAAAGTCAAGCTATTTGAAGGGATACTATGACGTCATCATCTATTTAATCCCTGTCAGTAATAATATTGGTTTCTTGATGTCTTCAGTCATTCCACCGATCTTTCATTGGGTTTGTTTCAGTTTCCATCGGATGCCTACCTACGAGAATTTTGAGATATTGTCGTGTTTTTTTTCTTGGATGCGCACCTGTGTGTGACGCAACAATTCACATGATGGTGTAGGCCTTGAACTGCGCGCCTCGTCTCTTGGAGACCCTGTGCTTGCAAACAAACGACTTTCCTCATTGCCTTGAATGTCGGACATCAAGCGAAAAGTTTATTCCTGCTCTATTAAAAAGGGTGACGAAGGAGACGAAAAAGACAACAAAAAGAGACAAAAGTGATACTATAAGGAAAACAAATACCAACGACTTAAAATGTAAAAATGAATAAAGGGGCATTTCATGAAGCAAAAAATGCCTACAACACCCGGTATTCCCAGGCGGTCTCCCATCCAAGTACTAACCGAGCCCTATGCTGCTTGACTTCGGTGATCGGACGAGAACCGGTATATTCAGCATGGTATGGTCGTAGGCTCTTGCTCCATCAAAGTCAAGCTATTTGAAGGGATACTATGACGTCATCATCTATTTAATCCCTGTCAGTAATAATATTGGTTTCTTGATGTCTTCAGTCATTCCACCGATCTTTCATTGGGTTTGTTTCAGTTTCCATCGGATGCCTACCTACGAGAATTTTGAGATATTGTCGTGTTTTTTTTCTTGGATGCGCACCTGTGTGTGACGCAACAATTCACATGATGGTGTAGGCCTTGAACTGCGCGCCTCGTCTCTTGGAGACCCTGTGCTTGCAAACAAACGACTTTCCTCATTGCCTTGAATGTCGGACATCAAGCGAAAAGTTTATTCCTGCTCTATTAAAAAGGGTGACGAAGGAGACGAAAAAGACAACAAAAAGAGACAAAAGTGATACTATAAGGAAAAAAAATACCAACGACTTAAAATGTAAAAATGAATAAAGGGGCATTTCATGAAGCAAAAAATGCCTACAACACCCGGTATTCCCAGGCGGTCTCCCATCCAAGTACTAACCGAGCCCTATGCTGCTTGACTTCGGTGATCGGACGAGAACCGGTATATTCAGCATGGTATGGTCGTAGGCTCTTGCTCCATCAAAGTCAAGCTATTTGAAGGGATACTATGACGTCATCATCTATTTAATCCCTGTCAGTAATAATATTGGTTTCTTGATGTCTTCAGTCATTCCACCGATCTTTCATTGGGTTTGTTTCAGTTTCCATCGGATGCCTACCTACGAGAATTTTGAGATATTGTCGTGTTTTTTTTCTTGGATGCGCACCTGTGTGTGACGCAACAATTCACATGATGGTGTAGGCCTTGAACTGCGCGCCTCGTCTCTTGGAGACCCTGTGCTTGCAAACAAACGACTTTCCTCATTGCCTTGAATGTCGGACATCAAGCGAAAAGTTTATTCCTGCTCTATTAAAAAGGGTGACGAAGGAGACGAAAAAGACAACAAAAAGAGACAAAAGTGATACTATAAGGAAAACAAATACCAACGACTTAAAATGTAAAAATGAATAAAGGGGCATTTCATGAAGCAAAAAATGCCTACAACACCCGGTATTCCCAGGCGGTCTCCCATCCAAGTACTAACCGAGCCCTATGCTGCTTGACTTCGGTGATCGGACGAGAACCGGTATATTCAGCATGGTATGGTCGTAGGCTCTTGCTCCATCAAAGTCAAGCTATTTGAAGGGATACTATGACGTCATCATCTATTTAATCCCTGTCAGTAATAATATTGGTTTCTTGATGTCTTCAGTCATTCCACCGATCTTTCATTGGGTTTGTTTCAGTTTCCATCGGATGCCTACCTACGAGAATTTTGAGATATTGTCGTGTTTTTTTTCTTGGATGCGCACCTGTGTGTGACGCAACAATTCACATGATGGTGTAGGCCTTGAACTGCGCGCCTCGTCTCTTGGAGACCCTGTGCTTGCAAACAAACGACTTTCCTCATTGCCTTGAATGTCGGACATCAAGCGAAAAGTTTATTCCTGCTCTATTAAAAAGGGTGACGAAGGAGACGAAAAAGACAACAAAAAGAGACAAAAGTGATACTATAAGGAAAACAAATACCAACGACTTAAAATGTAAAAATGAATAAAGGGGCATTTCATGAAGCAAAAAATGCCTACAACACCCGGTATTCCCAGGCGGTCTCCCATCCAAGTACTAACCGAGCCCTATGCTGCTTGACTTCGGTGATCGGACGAGAACCGGTATATTCAGCATGGTATGGTCGTAGGCTCTTGCTCCATCAAAGTCAAGCTATTTGAAGGGATACTATGACGTCATCATCTATTTAATCCCTGTCAGTAATAATATTGGTTTCTTGATGTCTTCAGTCATTCCACCGATCTTTCATTGGGTTTGTTTCAGTTTCCATCGGATGCCTACCTACGAGAATTTTGAGATATTGTCGTGTTTTTTTTCTTGGATGCGCACCTGTGTGTGACGCAACAATTCACATGATGGTGTAGGCCTTGAACTGCGCGCCTCGTCTCTTGGAGACCCTGTGCTTGCAAACAAACGACTTTCCTCATTGCCTTGAATGTCGGACATCAAGCGAAAAGTTTATTCCTGCTCTATTAAAAAGGGTGACGAAGGAGACGAAAAAGACAACAAAAAGAGACAAAAGTGATACTATAAGGAAAACAAATACCAACGACTTAAAATGTAAAAATGAATAAAGGGGCATTTCATGAAGCAAAAAATGCCTACAACACCCGGTATTCCCAGGCGGTCTCCCATCCAAGTACTAACCGAGCCCTATGCTGCTTGACTTCGGTGATCGGACGAGAACCGGTATATTCAGCATGGTATGGTCGTAGGCTCTTGCTCCATCAAAGTCAAGCTATTTGAAGGGATACTATGACGTCATCATCTATTTAATCCCTGTCAGTAATAATATTGGTTTCTTGATGTCTTCAGTCATTCCACCGATCTTTCATTGGGTTTGTTTCAGTTTCCATCGGATGCCTACCTACGAGAATTTTGAGATATTGTCGTGTTTTTTTTCTTGGATGCGCACCTGTGTGTGACGCAACAATTCACATGATGGTGTAGGCCTTGAACTGCGCGCCTCGTCTCTTGGAGACCCTGTGCTTGCAAACAAACGACTTTCCTCATTGCCTTGAATGTCGGACATCAAGCGAAAAGTTTATTCCTGCTCTATTAAAAAGGGTGACGAAGGAGACGAAAAAGACAACAAAAAGAGACAAAAGTGATACTATAAGGAAAACAAATACCAACGACTTAAAATGTAAAAATGAATAAAGGGGCATTTCATGAAGCAAAAAATGCCTACAACACCCGGTATTCCCAGGCGGTCTCCCATCCAAGTACTAACCGAGCCCTATGCTGCTTGACTTCGGTGATCGGACGAGAACCGGTATATTCAGCATGGTATGGTCGTAGGCTCTTGCTCCATCAAAGTCAAGCTATTTGAAGGGATACTATGACGTCATCATCTATTTAATCCCTGTCAGTAATAATATTGGTTTCTTGATGTCTTCAGTCATTCCACCGATCTTTCATTGGGTTTGTTTCAGTTTCCATTGGATGCCTACCTACGAGAATTTTGAGATATTGTCGTGTTTTTTTTCTTGGATGCGCACCTGTGTGTGACGCAACAATTCACATGATGGTGTAGGCCTTGAACTGCGCGCCTCGTCTCTTGGAGACCCTGTGCTTGCAAACAAACGACTTTCCTCATTGCCTTGAATGTCGGACATCAAGCGAAAAGTTTATTCCTGCTCTATTAAAAAGGGTGACGAAGGAGACGAAAAAGACAACAAAAAGAGACAAAAGTGATACTATAAGGAAAACAAATACCAACGACTTAAAATGTAAAAATGAATAAAGGGGCATTTCATGAAGCAAAAAATGCCTACAACACCCGGTATTCCCAGGCGGTCTCCCATCCAAGTACTAACCGAGCCCTATGCTGCTTGACTTCGGTGATCGGACGAGAACCGGTATATTCAGCATGGTATGGTCGTAGGCTCTTGCTCCATCAAAGTCAAGCTATTTGAAGGGATACTATGACGTCATCATCTATTTAATCCCTGTCAGTAATAATATTGGTTTCTTGATGTCTTCAGTCATTCCACCGATCTTTCATTGGGTTTGTTTCAGTTTCCATCGGATGCCTACCTACGAGAATTTTGAGATATTGTCGTGTTTTTTTTCTTGGATGCGCACCTGTGTGTGACGCAACAATTCACATGATGGTGTAGGCCTTGAACTGCGCGCCTCGTCTCTTGGAGACCCTGTGCTTGCAAACAAACGACTTTCCTCATTGCCTTGAATGTCGGACATCAAGCGAAAAGTTTATTCCTGCTCTATTAAAAAGGGTGACGAAGGAGACGAAAAAGACAACAAAAAGAGACAAAAGTGATACTATAAGGAAAACAAATACCAACGACTTAAAATGTAAAAATGAATAAAGGGGCATTTCATGAAGCAAAAAATGCCTACAACACCCGGTATTCCCAGGCGGTCTCCCATCCAAGTACTAACCGAGCCCTATGCTGCTTGACTTCGGTGATCGGACGAGAACCGGTATATTCAGCATGGTATGGTCGTAGGCTCTTGCTCCATCAAAGTCAAGCTATTTGAAGGGATACTATGACGTCATCATCTATTTAATCCCTGTCAGTAATAATATTGGTTTCTTGATGTCTTCAGTCATTCCACCGATCTTTCATTGGGTTTGTTTCAGTTTCCATCGGATGCCTACCTACGAGAATTTTGAGATATTGTCGTGTTTTTTTTCTTGGATGCGCACCTGTGTGTGACGCAACAATTCACATGATGGTGTAGGCCTTGAACTGCGCGCCTCGTCTCTTGGAGACCCACGTACGTGCATAGCGCCAACTTAATGTGTTCCGCCATCTTGCTTGTTGGTTGCCGATAAAATGCGCATTTTCAGATTTTTTAACGCTCAGTTATTATCCATGACTGAAACATTGACCAATCAAAAACTAGGATTCTACAAGAAATATGAATATTCATATACGAAAGTATAAACATAGATAATTCAGTTTTATGTGAAATTTAAACCCAATACTTCAAAATATGGTTAGTTTTATGTCTCTAAAATGACCCTTAAAACCAGAATTTTATTAGTAAAAAATAAAGGTTTTCCCAAGTTGCCATGGTAACGCGGTCTGAGATATAAAAGCTTAGCAAACACTTCATTTCAGTGATCGAGGATGTATTTGTTTACGGTATACGTCTACATAAATTATAACATTTTTTTCCAGACCATGGATGAACTTTCAAAAAGAGACATTTTAGGCAAGTTTTTACGATTTCCGGCAATTTTCTGACACAGGCACTTTGAAGAGGTAATTTTTACAGAATTAGAAGAAGACATCATGGATTTTCCTAATTATCACGACGGATATGCAACTTACTTGTAAACAAATCAAACAAAGTCTATGATACATTTTCGATAATGCAAAAAGAGACATTCAAGTCTCTGATTGAGAGCCGCAGATTGAACATTCGCACGGCGCAATGGTAGCGTTTTCGCCGAATTCGTCGGGGCGAAAACTCCAAGAGAGCCGTACCACTCACCAGTCCCGAACGCTGCGCTGTATGTTTGATGATTTATCTGGTGCCATTTCGTGCTTATAAATTTGTTTTTTCTACAATGCCACTATCTCATTAAAATTGTTTGTCATGATAACATTGGAAATATTATCGTTTAATGGCCCAAAGGATCGACTGTAATAAAAGATACTTTGAAATATTGTCAGAGAGTGATTAGTTAGGTGATGTTTATGGTCAGAATTTAGTCATGGCTTCGGGTGAACTTACGCGAACGCGGTCACTTGCTCACGGGGCGAGTCGGCCTGGCCCTTTGGTGGAAGGCCGTTACGTTAGGCAACGTGCAGTGCAGCTAGAGCAGAGTTGGGGAGTTATAGGTATAAAAATACTTTGAAATAAGTAATCTGCAAATATTTTTGTCTTATCCCTTTGGATTACTTAGTCTTAGATAAGAAATTCAAATTCTCAAAGTTTAAATCAAATTTTAGACAGTGACAACAAAGAGTGGTGCTGTATGGGGGGGGGGGGGGTGGGTCCCCAATTCACGAACAAGAAAAAAAAGGAAAAGGTAAGAGAATCTTGCGAAATTGTTCAATTGGATTTTTGTAACCAAAAGTCAAAATTATGCTTATGTCGCTTGCTTGCAACTATATATTTTATAAATTTTGCCTGATACGCCATATCGTAGTACCCTCAATTATTTTCACTTGTTACGCCACTGACATGACTGATATAACATCTACTAGTTTATGATAACATTATTTGGTTGCGGGATCAAAGCATCAGCTATATAGCTAAACATTTATACTTTATGCCTGTTCAACTTCCAATACAGGTTTAGGCCTGTATTTATGAGATGTTAAGATCTATGGGTGCCTTTATTATTTTCATTTTCAATTAAAACAATTATTAATTATGTATTAATTTAGTATTAACCTCGATGATACATTTTATTGTATTAAATCGTACAATTTCTGTTGTATTAAGCCCCTTATTAAGCCCTTTTAAAAACATGCTCAGTAGCAGACCCCCCCCCCCCATATATAAAGACAATAGAAGTGTATATAGAATTAATTGAACCCCCCCCTTATTGAGGACAAAATGAAAAAAAAAATACTCAAAATAATCGACCGCCCCCCCCCCCCCCCCCCTTTGACGAGGCAGCTGTCGGTGGCCTGATGTCTTCATTGACTTCTTTTTGCTTGTAAAAATAATATTAAAGAAATAGGGGCTACTCTCAGTGTCCCCTGTGAAAATTTATTTGGATCTGCAAGTGCATGAGGCTGCGCCCCCTCCAACGTCATAGCTACCCCATATCTTTAGGTTCTAGCTCTCATATTTTTCAGCTCCCTGGTTTTTTGAAAGAAAAAAAAACGAGGCGAAAGAAAAGAGTGAAATAAATGAAATACGATTAATCAAAATTTGAGTTGTTTGAAAGAATTATACTTATCAGAGAAACTAAATTAAATTCTACAACCATGAAGAATAACAGCAATCTTGATAAATTCTGTTTTTTTTTCAAAATCAGAACCAATCAACCTTTTTCTGATTATTCTGTCACTTTCCATATTTTGGAGAAAAAAAATAAGTGTTCATCGACGCCCTGTACTGCATGATGAAACTGTATCCCCACTCGGCCCTCGTAACCCCCCCCCCCCCCTCTCCCTCTCCCCCTCCCCCACCACAATGCCCCTTGCTCATTTCTCTTATCTCACCTTGACCTTAATTAATTAATCTTAACTATTTGGCGGTACAGTCAAACGTGACTGGTCGCCATCATAGTTTCATCCCCAACAAACAAGGAACAAACAATAACAATTCTGTTTTTCGACCCAACATCATTCCTTTCAATACGCGTAAGGCTATACGTGGGCATGCACAAACAACGTGGGTTAACAAAAACTGACCCGCGTTTGGACTAAAATTGTGATTAAAACAAAAATGTTATAAATATGAAAAAAATATGTGTATAATGAAGGATATCTGATAAACGGAAAAACATCAATCGCTAATTCATAAAAATGCTGGAAAAGATATGACAGAGGTTTTTAACAACGGTAATCAAGGGGAATTAGTGTATGGGTGAATGGCGTTCGAGCTTTAGCCGGAGAGGGCGCGGGCCAAATCTGCCTGAATCTGGCAATATGGCGTCGTCCATTAAGCTGACGTTAGCCAGCGGCGACTGCACGTACGTGGACCCTGTGCTTGCAAACAAACGACTTTCCTCATTGCCTTGAATGTCGGACATCAAGCGAAAAGTTTATTCCTGCTCTATTAAAAAGGGTGACGAAGGAGACGAAAAAGACAACAAAAAGAGACAAAAGTGATACTATAAGGAAAACAAATACCAACGACTTAAAATGTAAAAATGAATAAAGGGGCATTTCATGAAGCAAAAAATGCCTACAACACCCGGTATTCCCAGGCGGTCTCCCATCCAAGTACTAACCGAGCCCTATGCTGCTTGACTTCGGTGATCGGACGAGAACCGGTATATTCAGCATGGTATGGTCGTAGGCTCTTGCTCCATCAAAGTCAAGCTATTTGAAGGGATACTATGACGTCATCATCTATTTAATCCCTGTCAGTAATAATATTGGTTTCTTGATGTCTTCAGTCATTCCACCGATCTTTCATTGGGTTTGTTTCAGTTTCCATCGGATGCCTACCTACGAGAATTTTGAGATATTGTCGTGTTTTTTTTCTTGGATGCGCACCTGTGTGTGACGCAACAATTCACATGATGGTGTAGGCCTTGAACTGCGCGCCTCGTCTCTTGGAGACCCTGTGCTTGCAAACAAACGACTTTCCTCATTGCCTTGAATGTCGGACATCAAGCGAAAAGTTTATTCCTGCTCTATTAAAAAGGGTGACGAAGGAGACGAAAAAGACAACAAAAAGAGACAAAAGTGATACTATAAGGAAAACAAATACCAACGACTTAAAATGTAAAAATGAATAAAGGGGCATTTCATGAAGCAAAAAATGCCTACAACACCCGGTATTCCCAGGCGGTCTCCCATCCAAGTACTAACCGAGCCCTATGCTGCTTGACTTCGGTGATCGGACGAGAACCGGTATATTCAGCATGGTATGGTCGTAGGCTCTTGCTCCATCAAAGTCAAGCTATTTGAAGGGATACTATGACGTCATCATCTATTTAATCCCTGTCAGTAATAATATTGGTTTCTTGATGTCTTCAGTCATTCCACCGATCTTTCATTGGGTTTGTTTCAGTTTCCATCGGATGCCTACCTACGAGAATTTTGAGATATTGTCGTGTTTTTTTTCTTGGATGCGCACCTGTGTGTGACGCAACAATTCACATGATGGTGTAGGCCTTGAACTGCGCGCCTCGTCTCTTGGAGACCCTGTGCTTGCAAACAAACGACTTTCCTCATTGCCTTGAATGTCGGACATCAAGCGAAAAGTTTATTCCTGCTCTATTAAAAAGGGTGACGAAGGAGACGAAAAAGACAACAAAAAGAGACAAAAGTGATACTATAAGGAAAACAAATACCAACGACTTAAAATGTAAAAATGAATAAAGGGGCATTTCATGAAGCAAAAAATGCCTACAACACCCGGTATTCCCAGGCGGTCTCCCATCCAAGTACTAACCGAGCCCTATGCTGCTTGACTTCGGTGATCGGACGAGAACCGGTATATTCAGCATGGTATGGTCGTAGGCTCTTGCTCCATCAAAGTCAAGCTATTTGAAGGGATACTATGACGTCATCATCTATTTAATCCCTGTCAGTAATAATATTGGTTTCTTGATGTCTTCAGTCATTCCACCGATCTTTCATTGGGTTTGTTTCAGTTTCCATCGGATGCCTACCTACGAGAATTTTGAGATATTGTCGTGTTTTTTTTCTTGGATGCGCACCTGTGTGTGACGCAACAATTCACATGATGGTGTAGGCCTTGAACTGCGCGCCTCGTCTCTTGGAGACCCTGTGCTTGCAAACAAACGACTTTCCTCATTGCCTTGAATGTCGGACATCAAGCGAAAAGTTTATTCCTGCTCTATTAAAAAGGGTGACGAAGGAGACGAAAAAGACAACAAAAAGAGACAAAAGTGATACTATAAGGAAAACAAATACCAACGACTTAAAATGTAAAAATGAATAAAGGGGCATTTCATGAAGCAAAAAATGCCTACAACACCCGGTATTCCCAGGCGGTCTCCCATCCAAGTACTAACCGAGCCCTATGCTGCTTGACTTCGGTGATCGGACGAGAACCGGTATATTCAGCATGGTATGGTCGTAGGCTCTTGCTCCATCAAAGTCAAGCTATTTGAAGGGATACTATGACGTCATCATCTATTTAATCCCTGTCAGTAATAATATTGGTTTCTTGATGTCTTCAGTCATTCCACCGATCTTTCATTGGGTTTGTTTCAGTTTCCATCGGATGCCTACCTACGAGAATTTTGAGATATTGTCGTGTTTTTTTTCTTGGATGCGCACCTGTGTGTGACGCAACAATTCACATGATGGTGTAGGCCTTGAACTGCGCGCCTCGTCTCTTGGAGACCCTGTGCTTGCAAACAAACGACTTTCCTCATTGCCTTGAATGTCGGACATCAAGCGAAAAGTTTATTCCTGCTCTATTAAAAAGGGTGACGAAGGAGACGAAAAAGACAACAAAAAGAGACAAAAGTGATACTATAAGGAAAACAAATACCAACGACTTAAAATGTAAAAATGAATAAAGGGGCATTTCATGAAGCAAAAAATGCCTACAACACCCGGTATTCCCAGGCGGTCTCCCATCCAAGTACTAACCGAGCCCTATGCTGCTTGACTTCGGTGATCGGACGAGAACCGGTATATTCAGCATGGTATGGTCGTAGGCTCTTGCTCCATCAAAGTCAAGCTATTTGAAGGGATACTATGACGTCATCATCTATTTAATCCCTGTCAGTAATAATATTGGTTTCTTGATGTCTTCAGTCATTCCACCGATCTTTCATTGGGTTTGTTTCAGTTTCCATCGGATGCCTACCTACGAGAATTTTGAGATATTGTCGTGTTTTTTTTCTTGGATGCGCACCTGTGTGTGACGCAACAATTCACATGATGGTGTAGGCCTTGAACTGCGCGCCTCGTCTCTTGGAGACCCTGTGCTTGCAAACAAACGACTTTCCTCATTGCCTTGAATGTCGGACATCAAGCGAAAAGTTTATTCCTGCTCTATTAAAAAGGGTGACGAAGGAGACGAAAAAGACAACAAAAAGAGACAAAAGTGATACTATAAGGAAAACAAATACCAACGACTTAAAATGTAAAAATGAATAAAGGGGCATTTCATGAAGCAAAAAATGCCTACAACACCCGGTATTCCCAGGCGGTCTCCCATCCAAGTACTAACCGAGCCCTATGCTGCTTGACTTCGGTGATCGGACGAGAACCGGTATATTCAGCATGGTATGGTCGTAGGCTCTTGCTCCATCAAAGTCAAGCTATTTGAAGGGATACTATGACGTCATCATCTATTTAATCCCTGTCAGTAATAATATTGGTTTCTTGATGTCTTCAGTCATTCCACCGATCTTTCATTGGGTTTGTTTCAGTTTCCATCGGATGCCTACCTACGAGAATTTTGAGATATTGTCGTGTTTTTTTTCTTGGATGCGCACCTGTGTGTGACGCAACAATTCACATGATGGTGTAGGCCTTGAACTGCGCGCCTCGTCTCTTGGAGACCCTGTGCTTGCAAACAAACGACTTTCCTCATTGCCTTGAATGTCGGACATCAAGCGAAAAGTTTATTCCTGCTCTATTAAAAAGGGTGACGAAGGAGACGAAAAAGACAACAAAAAGAGACAAAAGTGATACTATAAGGAAAACAAATACCAACGACTTAAAATGTAAAAATGAATAAAGGGGCATTTCATGAAGCAAAAAATGCCTACAACACCCGGTATTCCCAGGCGGTCTCCCATCCAAGTACTAACCGAGCCCTATGCTGCTTGACTTCGGTGATCGGACGAGAACCGGTATATTCAGCATGGTATGGTCGTAGGCTCTTGCTCCATCAAAGTCAAGCTATTTGAAGGGATACTATGACGTCATCATCTATTTAATCCCTGTCAGTAATAATATTGGTTTCTTGATGTCTTCAGTCATTCCACCGATCTTTCATTGGGTTTGTTTCAGTTTCCATCGGATGCCTACCTACGAGAATTTTGAGATATTGTCGTGTTTTTTTTCTTGGATGCGCACCTGTGTGTGACGCAACAATTCACATGATGGTGTAGGCCTTGAACTGCGCGCCTCGTCTCTTGGAGACCCTGTGCTTGCAAACAAACGACTTTCCTCATTGCCTTGAATGTCGGACATCAAGCGAAAAGTTTATTCCTGCTCTATTAAAAAGGGTGACGAAGGAGACGAAAAAGACAACAAAAAGAGACAAAAGTGATACTATAAGGAAAACAAATACCAACGACTTAAAATGTAAAAATGAATAAAGGGGCATTTCATGAAGCAAAAAATGCCTACAACACCCGGTATTCCCAGGCGGTCTCCCATCCAAGTACTAACCGAGCCCTATGCTGCTTGACTTCGGTGATCGGACGAGAACCGGTATATTCAGCATGGTATGGTCGTAGGCTCTTGCTCCATCAAAGTCAAGCTATTTGAAGGGATACTATGACGTCATCATCTATTTAATCCCTGTCAGTAATAATATTGGTTTCTTGATGTCTTCAGTCATTCCACCGATCTTTCATTGGGTTTGTTTCAGTTTCCATCGGATGCCTACCTACGAGAATTTTGAGATATTGTCGTGTTTTTTTTCTTGGATGCGCACCTGTGTGTGACGCAACAATTCACATGATGGTGTAGGCCTTGAACTGCGCGCCTCGTCTCTTGGAGACCCTGTGCTTGCAAACAAACGACTTTCCTCATTGCCTTGAATGTCGGACATCAAGCGAAAAGTTTATTCCTGCTCTATTAAAAAGGGTGACGAAGGAGACGAAAAAGACAACAAAAAGAGACAAAAGTGATACTATAAGGAAAACAAATACCAACGACTTAAAATGTAAAAATGAATAAAGGGGCATTTCATGAAGCAAAAAATGCCTACAACACCCGGTATTCCCAGGCGGTCTCCCATCCAAGTACTAACCGAGCCCTATGCTGCTTGACTTCGGTGATCGGACGAGAACCGGTATATTCAGCATGGTATGGTCGTAGGCTCTTGCTCCATCAAAGTCAAGCTATTTGAAGGGATACTATGACGTCATCATCTATTTAATCCCTGTCAGTAATAATATTGGTTTCTTGATGTCTTCAGTCATTCCACCGATCTTTCATTGGGTTTGTTTCAGTTTCCATCGGATGCCTACCTACGAGAATTTTGAGATATTGTCGTGTTTTTTTTCTTGGATGCGCACCTGTGTGTGACGCAACAATTCACATGATGGTGTAGGCCTTGAACTGCGCGCCTCGTCTCTTGGAGACCCTGTGCTTGCAAACAAACGACTTTCCTCATTGCCTTGAATGTCGGACATCAAGCGAAAAGTTTATTCCTGCTCTATTAAAAAGGGTGACGAAGGAGACGAAAAAGACAACAAAAAGAGACAAAAGTGATACTATAAGGAAAACAAATACCAACGACTTAAAATGTAAAAATGAATAAAGGGGCATTTCATGAAGCAAAAAATGCCTACAACACCCGGTATTCCCAGGCGGTCTCCCATCCAAGTACTAACCGAGCCCTATGCTGCTTGACTTCGGTGATCGGACGAGAACCGGTATATTCAGCATGGTATGGTCGTAGGCTCTTGCTCCATCAAAGTCAAGCTATTTGAAGGGATACTATGACGTCATCATCTATTTAATCCCTGTCAGTAATAATATTGGTTTCTTGATGTCTTCAGTCATTCCACCGATCTTTCATTGGGTTTGTTTCAGTTTCCATCGGATGCCTACCTACGAGAATTTTGAGATATTGTCGTGTTTTTTTTCTTGGATGCGCACCTGTGTGTGACGCAACAATTCACATGATGGTGTAGGCCTTGAACTGCGCGCCTCGTCTCTTGGAGACCCTGTGCTTGCAAACAAACGACTTTCCTCATTGCCTTGAATGTCGGACATCAAGCGAAAAGTTTATTCCTGCTCTATTAAAAAGGGTGACGAAGGAGACGAAAAAGACAACAAAAAGAGACAAAAGTGATACTATAAGGAAAACAAATACCAACGACTTAAAATGTAAAAATGAATAAAGGGGCATTTCATGAAGCAAAAAATGCCTACAACACCCGGTATTCCCAGGCGGTCTCCCATCCAAGTACTAACCGAGCCCTATGCTGCTTGACTTCGGTGATCGGACGAGAACCGGTATATTCAGCATGGTATGGTCGTAGGCTCTTACTCCATCAAAGTCAAGCTATTTGAAGGGATACTATGACGTCATCATCTATTTAATCCCTGTCAGTAATAATATTGGTTTCTTGATGTCTTCAGTCATTCCACCGATCTTTCATTGGGTTTGTTTCAGTTTCCATCGGATGCCTACCTACGAGAATTTTGAGATATTGTCGTGCTTTTTTTCTTGGATGCGCACCTGTGTGTGACGCAACAATTCACATGATGGTGTAGGCCTTGAACTGCGCGCCTCGTCTCTTGGAGACCCTGTGCTTGCAAACAAACGACTTTCCTCATTGCCTTGAATGTCGGACATCAAGCGAAAAGTTTATTCCTGCTCTATTAAAAAGGGTGACGAAGGAGACGAAAAAGACAACAAAAAGAGACAAAAGTGATACTATAAGGAAAACAAATACCAACGACTTAAAATGTAAAAATGAATAAAGGGGCATTTCATGAAGCAAAAAATGCCTACAACACCCGGTATTCCCAGGCAGTTACTCTCCCGAGTACTAGAGAATCGGTCGACCGACCAATGAGAATGTTTCGTTGACCGGTCGACCGTCGAATCAGAAGCCACTGTTGACTGCAGTTTACTGACTCTTGCCAGGTCGACCGACCAATCCAGTGACTGCTTGTTCATGACGTCACTATATCGGTCTTTTCTGCTGTGATTTCGGTAAGTCAAACTTTGTTTTTTCGCGCTGAAATGACTATTTAAGGCATATTGTTATTGTTTAATGTATGGAATACGTGTCAAAATATATGTGCGTATCATCTTTGGTTATGATTTGAATAAAATCGATGAAAAATGTGAGTTTTGTGGTCATTTTCGATCAATAAGTTTATAGTCCAGTCCCACACATATGCAATTTTGTTGGTAATTTAACACTTGTCCGAAATAATACATAACGACAGCCATTCTCACCTTCATAATCATGATTTTTCCTTAAGATCACAAGACTACATTGTGATTATAATTTTTTTTGTATGCCTTTTAAATGTATTTTTTTTTTTTTTTGCTTTTTGTTATCAATATTGAATTTCGAGGTTTATCGAACACTGATTGTGCTGTTGAATAATGTTCGCTAGACTTGAGACTAAAGCTGAAATAATTTCTTTTTCTCTTATCTAATTTCTTGAACCAGATATGGGTCATCATGGTTCTTCACGAGTGTCCCGACTGTGGAATGAAGTTTGGGGTGCGCTCCAACCTCACGCGACACCGGAAGACACACGAGGAGAAGGCATACAAGTGTGATGTCTGCGGGAAAACCTTCACCTTGAAGCAGGGCCTGGACCGCCACCTTAAGCAGCACACCTACCCACAGATCCCCATCCACATGAGCCGTGATGGTAAACCGGAGGCCCAGCTACGGAATACCACAGAGGTTGATCTTGTTTGGAAGCTCCCCGACGATGCCAAAGTGTGCGAGGATCTGTGGTCCGATCCGGTGAAGGCTGAGCTTGAGGCCAAGAAATCCAGGCAGGATCTATGGAGGGCGAAGATCGTCATCACGTTTGGAAAGTTCAAAGGCCAAACTTTCCACTGGCTTTTAGAGCATGGCGTTGGATATGTCGTGTGGCTACTGGACCGGTTTCTTTTGGAGGGAGAGATGAATCCTTCACTGAGATGGCAGAAGGAGCAGCTACATGAGCTTGTCAAGTGTTTTCCACTTGTTATGACAGAGCTAGAAAAGCGTCAATCGGTGAGACATTGATTGTACATCGGAGCAATGAAAGATTAGAAATTTAATTCAACTATACCTACAGTATAGATATTATTCAGTCACTTTCAATGTAAATCTTCATTATAATTCTAAATTTTAAAATATATATTTACATTTGTGAAGCCATTTAATAGAAACATTTAATCTTCAAAATCCTTGTTTTCTTTCTTGAAATGATTCATTTTATTCGCGTGTTTGTGTTATTCTATTACTCAGAAGCATGCAAAGAAGGAGGTCAAGGACCTGGATTTTGATGAGGAATACGTGCACGACGCAGAGCTTCTGGCCTTGTTCGACGGTTCCATTCAGGAGTCCCAGCTGTCAGTGACGGTGGACACCAAGCTGCTGGCAGCGGACAAGATCAGCGCCCCGTCCACTATCTCGACGCCACCGCCGGACATCTCTTCAAGTACGGCGCCAGAAGACGGATCGATGGAGGGATGGCAGAAGACGTGGGAACACCCGCCCATCAATGCCCAACCCATGCATCCCCCGAACGTCCCATGGGCCAAGAGCGACGGGCTGTACGGCCTATTCCAGAGGTCTCCCTCCGGGTCCAGGGTCTTCAAGGCCCAGATGGAGTTTGTCCCTCCCCCTGTCCCGACGTCTGTGAAGTCGACGATTCCACCGATGGCCTCGTTCTTCACCACAAAGATCTTCTTTTGGCGGCCGGTTGGTGTCCTCGACATGAAGATTCGGTGCCCCAACTCCAAATGCCCTGCTCCAGCTGATACTTTTCTCGCCAAAAGTGGCTTCGCTTCCATTGCTAGACAGGTAAGGTGATGTTACGGTGATATTCTTAGATGATGTAATGATTTTTATCGCAGAAAAAGAAACATTGAATGCTCAGAAGGATATGCATTTATTAATTAAAGGGGAAGTCTAGGCTGAAAATAACTTGATTGTAAAAAATGTAGAAAAAATAATGGAAAAATTTTGGTGAAGGTTCCACGAAAATTCGTCGAATAATAAAAAAGTTATGAATATTTCAAGTTTTGATTTTGTGACGTCACATGCGAGCAGCTCTTGTACATACTATGGTAAGAAATAAGTAAAATGCCATTTTCTCAGAAAATTCAAATTATTTTTATCTGAGCATTTGATATATCCTCAGAAATATAATTTTTACTAGTTTTTGAGGAGAAAATATAAGTTTTTATCATGGATCATGAAAAAGATTCGAATTTATTGATTATTTATTACATGACCTATGGAGCAGCTGCTCGCATGTGACGTCACAATTCCAAAATTTTAAATATCCATAACTTTTTTATTATTTGATGGATTTTCGTCAAACCTTGACCAATATTTTTCTTTGTTTTTTCTACATTTTTTAAAATCAAGTTATTTTCAGCCTGGACTTCCCTTTAAAGGAAAAACATGTCATATGAAATGTACCGTAGCAGAGTACTGGACATATGAGAGATTAAACAGTTGGACATTTCTGTCTTCCTTTTCTGCAGGTGTGCGGGATGAGTGGATATTACACCCTCCTTACGGAGAGGCTCCAGTGCTTCCACTGCATGAAGGAGCGGCAGGCGAGTGGAAGCGAGCTGCAATACCGATGGAATGCTTCCCGTCCAAGCATCCTGGCCAATCTCCCCCCTTCGGTCTCGAGCCTCTTCCCGGCTGTCATCTGCGGCAAGCGAGCCATCGACAGAGACGTAGTCAGCATCCTGGACGATCGCCTGAATTCTGTTTCGATGAGCAAGCTTGCCCGCATATTGTCCCAGAACCATGCCACGTCCTATGCCCAGAGGAGGGACCTCTACCAGACGGTGCTGATGAACGCGTCAGAAGGTCATGGTTCAGGTCAGCAGGGAATCCTGCCCTTCATCAAGTCCACCTACACCCTGCCCATTCCCCAGACGCCTCTCCCTTCTGCTCGGGTCCTGAGACGAGCCCAGCTCATCCTGGAAATCGGAAAGATGCCAGTATACCGGGCTTCACTTCTCAGCCACACTGGAGAAATCCTTTGTATTGACGGCACAAAGCAGGTATTTTAAATTCTCTATCTCTCTTGAATTGTCAACAAAATGGGATAAAAAAATGAGCAGCTACAGTGAATGGAATAGAACATAAATGATTAATGAAATGGGGATGTAATGCTTAAAAAATGCTGGAATAGATCAATGAATGGCTATTTTTACTATTTTCCAATAATTAACAACAACCAAAATGTGCGCAAAATATTGTTAATAGTTTGATTGTCATTTACAAAATCGCGATATTGTTTTTTTTCTCTATTTTCTGCACAGATTCTGAAGAAGGTATACGGAGATGGCCAGGGCACGATGCAGTACTTGACCAGCGTGCTAAACGAGTGGGGACAATTCCTCACGTCGGTGGTGACAGCCTGCGAGTCCCAAGAGGCCTATACCAGGATGGCACGGGGGCTAATATCCAGATTCGCCAGGGCCAACGCTCCTGCTCCGAAGATCCTATACACGGACAGTAACTGTTGTAGGTGAGTTGAGTTTCCAAGTCTCGTTAGTCACCTTTTAATATTCAAAAGCAAATAGCAATGCATAGATTAGACGAGTATGCAAAAATAGATGTTGTAAAACGATTTTTTCTCTTTTTTTGTTTCAGGGATGGTGGAGCCTCGTGGCTCGAGACGCTCTTTTCTGAGTGGACTCAGGAGGGAATGGTCATCCGCCTCGATGTACGCCACTGGCTTCATCGATGGGACGCCGTGGTAGTCAAGCAGACACACTCGAAGTACGGCAGTTTTATGAGCGCCATGGCCGGGGCCATCATGGCATACAGTGAGGCCGATATGGGGAAATTGACGGCCGCCATCCGGAAGGGCAACGAGGCTCTGTATGCAGCCTACACGGACGGGCAGATGGTGAGGTTCGTGACTCGCAGCCAGCTGAAGGCCTATGTCCGCCGTGTCACCCGTGGCGTTGAGGTGAGATACTTTGTTTGATTTTTTCAAATTATAATAGAATAAAACATGGAAAAGGAACATGGAATTACTATACACCAACAAGTAAGTAAATAATCTGAATGTGACAAAATCTGATGCCTTTTATTTTCAGGATGCTGCAGAGTAGTTCATGAGTTTACGATAGAAATAATTAGAATTATTGTTCTTATTTCAACCTTTTCATTCTTATCAGGAATCTGCCCTTGCCATCGAGGCAATCCTGGACGAGTTCAAAGGTGATGCGGGCCTGGACGTGGATGGTATCCACCTATTCAAGTCGTCGGAGGCCGTGGACGACCATTGGGCGGTCGCCAGCAAACACCTCGGGTGTATGCAGGTGAGGATTCAACATGTGTTCTTTTTTTTTATTGCTTATTTAGGTAATCAGTTCAGATGATTGATTGATCTTTTAGGCAATATTAAAGATGCCCATTGAAAAGAAAAATATCTTTATTTTATTTTACAAAGGCAAAATTAAATTATAATATTGCGAAAATTCATGATGTCTCATTACAGGATCCACCGGGCGTTCCCCTGTACGTTTCTACCGGGACGGCGACCATCAATGGCGTCAAGCTAAACAAATACAGGTGCCGTAGAGGGAGCAACGCTCTTGAGGGACTGCACTCCCACTTGGTCAATTGTATCCCCTCCAAGAGGTGTGGGATCATGCCTTTCCAGGTTAGTATTTTCACGTAATATCATATTCAAATAGGGAGAGAGAAGGAAACTAGAATCTGGAGAGACTCCTTTATAGTTTTAATTAACTCAATATTTTCATTCTCATTTTTGTTATTTATTCATGCAGGTTTCACTGGTTGCCTTCATGGTTCAGTGGAATCAGAGAATGGAAGGCAGGAAGACAGAAGGCCCTACCCGTTCAGCAATCACTGACCCGTGCCTCATCCAGAGGCTGAACCAGCATGCGGAAGTGCTCTTTGGAAAGGACCATCTGTTCGACCCCAACTTCATCGCACCCATGCCTGCCAACACAGATGAGGGACAGGAGGAGGAGCTTATCGGGGTGGAGTATGTGTACTGCCAATCCACAGATTTCACCGCCAAAGAGTACTACGTTCGTCGTGGTGAGATAAAATTCTAATTTTATGCTCATCTTCGGTTGAATCTTATCTAATATGATCTTTATACTTTGTGTGATGTTTATTGAATGTTGATTCATAGTCATTTCAACATAACATGTTAAACAATAATTTGACAAAAGTAGTATGGATTATTATCTTAGAGTATATTAATTAATGTGTACCTTTGTTGAATGTATTGAATTGTTATTTTTTTTTCTTTTTTTTTTCATTTCAAACAAAATAATGCAGTTGAGGAGGAACAGGCCAAGGAGGAGGACGAATCAGCCGATGATAAGGGCAACGAAGAGGCATGGGAAGAAGACGGCAATGACGACAATGACGAGGGGATTGAGAGAGACGCAGAGCAGCAGGATCCCATTGACGGCATCAGCGTCAACCATGCTGTCCTGGTCAAGTCTGAGCACCAACCACCTTGTGATACCAATCCAGTGCTGGACGACGTGCTCGCCCCTCGGAAGCACCTACATCTCCCTGGCTTCGAGGAGGTAGAGAGGCTGGCTCTCCTGCTAATCCAACTAGCCGACGATTCGGACGAGCATCTGATTCCACCTGAACTTCGTCTCCAGATCATCGCGGCAGCTGCAGCTCTCTCGGACCATGACAAATCTTGTAAATCATTTGTGAAGAGGTATGAGTCCAAATGGGGCCATACACTATTTGGCAGAGTTCATGGTCCAGAGTCACCACAAACCAGTGCAGCCCAAAAGACAAAGTTCGCGTGGATGAGGTACGCTCAGGCAGCTGCCGTTACCGAGGAGTCGAGGTTGCTGTACGTTGTGATCAAAATGTTGAAAAATCGACCCAAGGCCAGCTCCTTGTCATCTCCCACCAAAATTGCATGCCTCGTAAGAGGGCAGTACAAACGCATCGTCGATCGGGTACGAGATGACAGGAAGCTGGCAGAGGTGCCGATTCCTCTACCGAATATCAATGTTAAGTCCATTACGGCTTTCCTCACCAGGGAAAATAAGAGGATGAACTTTCTGTCCACAGTTGTTCCCAAGGCTCCCAGTCACCGCCGTGTAATGACGGCCAAGTCCATTCCCGATGCACCATCCCTGCCTTCAACATTGAGCATGCCTGACAGGGAACAGGTTCAGTACCCGACGGTGCCTTTCGAGACGGGCAACAGGCGTGGACAGAATAGGAAGTTAGACCTCAACACGCCAATTGATGATCCAATGCAAGCTCATCCATTGCCCACACTTGCAAAGCCAATCTTGCCAAAAGCGCCAATTCTGATGGTAGTTCCATTACAGCCACGTGCGGCATCCTTGTCGTTTCAGCCTTCCACATCAGCGCCTTTAAAGGTTACTCTCCCTCCTCCCCCACAGCCCAAAGCCAAGCCTATCATGCCAAACAAATCAAAGAAACCGTGCGCAGCTTGCGGGGTATTCAATTGTGGTGGCGATCGAAAACGGTACATTCCGTCCAAAGACAAGGTGACAAACAGCACTCAGAAGTTATTCACTTTCTGTCCCCGAACTCGCAAGTCCCTTACTCCAGGGTTCACGGATCGTACCTACGACAGTTACGATCATTTCAAAACTGTCGTGGACTCTGAGCTTGCAAAGAGAACATGAATTTCATAATATTCATCAATTGGTGAAATCTGAGGCTGGTTGCACATATGCTTGTATTATTCTTGTTTTGATTATATGTACTTATGCCCTTTTGTTAGGGAGCTCAGGTAATTTACTTCCTTGCCAGAGATGTTTGATGATACTTGATGCCTTGTTGCAGAGATGTATAGGCTTTTATAATGCAATATTGTTTATATGTACTTATGCCCCTTTTGTTAGGGAGCTCAGGTAATTTACTTCCTTGCCAGAGATGTTTGATGATACTTGATGCCTTCTTGCGGAGACGTATAGGCTTTTATAATGTTTTACTTTTTATATGTGCTTATGCCCTTTTGTTAGGGAACTCACGCCATTAACTTGCCTGCCACTTGATGCCTTGTTGCAGAGATGTATAGGCTTTTATAATGCAATACTGTTTATATGTACTTATGCCCTTTTGCTAGGGTGCTCAGGTAATCTACTTGCCTGCCAGAGATGTTTGATGATACTTGATGCCTTGTTGCAGAGACGTAAAGTCTGTTATATGGTATCACTATTTATATGTACTTAAACCCTATTGTTAGGGAACTTGCCTGCCAGATATGTTTGATGATACTTGATGCCTTGTTGCAGAGACGTATAGGCTTTTATAATGTTTTACTTTTTATATGTACTTATGCCCTTTTGTTAGGGAACTCAGGCCATTAACTTGCCTGCCACTTGATGCCTTGTTGCAGAGATGTATAGGCTTTTATAATGCAATACTGTTTATATGTACTTATGCCCTTTTGCTAGGGTGCTCAGGTAATCTACTTGCCTGCCAGAGATGTTTGATGATACTTGATGCCTTGTTGCAGAGACGTAAAGTCTGTTATATGGTATCACTATTTATATGTACTTAAACCCTATTGTTAGGGAACTTGCCTGCCAGATATGTTTGATGATACTTGATGCCTTGTTGCAGAGACGTATAGGCTTTTATAATGTTTTACTTTTTATATGTACTTATGCCCTTTTGTTAGGGAACTCAGGCCATTAACTTGCCTGCCACTTGATGCCTTGTTGCAGAGATGTATAGGCTTTTATAATGCAATACTGTTTATATGTACTTATGCCCTTTTGCTAGGGTGCTCAGGTAATCTACTTGCCTGCCAGAGATGTTTGATGATACTTGATGCCTTGTTGCAGAGACGTAAAGTCTGTTATATGGTATCACTATTTATATGTACTTAAACCCTATTGTTAGGGAACTTGCCTGCCAGATATGTTTGATGATACTTGATGCCTTCTTGTGGAAACGTACAGGCTTTTATAATGTATTACTTTTTATATGTACTTATGCCCTTTTGTAAGGGAATTTGATACCATGTTGCAAAGAAATATTGGCTTTGTTGATGTTGAAAGCCACAGTGCCAAAGATCTTTTATTTTATTTGTACATAATGCCTTTCACCGAGGCGATAGATGATGGTATTTTACGAAAGCATATATTTTGTATGCTTAATTCTTGCTTTTATAAGAGGCCAATTTTATTATGATTATTCATATTATTATTATTCAAACAGAACAGAAAAACAAAGAAGAAGAATGATACTATGTTTATTAAAACATAAAGAACAAGCAATGCATAAAATTCATGTCAGACTTTTTTCTGTCTTTGTGTGAGAATGAATGTTGCGTATGTTTGTGTGTGTGTTGTATGTTTGTTTGTATGTGTGTGTATATTCATGTGTGTATGTGTGTATGTAAGCGTGTGTGTTCGTATGTTTGTGTATGAATGTACGTGTGTCTGGGTGTATGTGTGTGTGTGTGTGATTGTATGTGTGTCTGTGTGTATGTGCATGTGTTTGCGTGTGTGTGTTTCTGTGTGTAAAATTAGACAAACAAAATACAACAAAACAATCAAGTGAACAATAACAAACAATAAAACAAACAAAGACACCAATAAAAACACAAATAAACAAACAAAAACAAACAAAATTGATTGATTGACTGAATATGATTTTAGTGTATGCATGTCAATGCTAAATGGGACACAAGCAGACGATGTTTCATCTTTTCGTCACCAGGTGGCGCTCTTTAAACTTCCGACATGGTCATCATTTCCCCTTTTTTTTCGTCCTTCGATCACCGCGACAGGTGGATTTTCGTGGTGATCGTCAAGGTCGTAGTAGTACTCAGGGGGGTCGTACCCCGTTCCCAGGCGGTCTCCCATCCAAGTACTAACCGAGCCCTGTGCTGCTTGACTTCGGTGATCGGACGAGAACCGGTATATTCAGCATGGTATGGTCGTAGGCTCTTGCTCCATCAAAGTCAAGCTATTTGAAGGGATACTATGACGTCATCATCTATTTAATCCCTGTCAGTAATAATATTGGTTTCTTGATGTCTTCAGTCATTCCACCGATCTTTCATTGGGTTTGTTTCAGTTTCCATCGGATGCCTACCTACGAGAATTTTGAGATATTGTCGTGTTTTTTTTCTTGGATGCGCACCTGTGTGTGACGCAACAATTCACATGATGGTGTAGGCCTTGAACTGCGCGCCTCGTCTCTTGGAGACCCTGTGCTTGCAAACAAACGACTTTCCTCATTGCCTTGAATGTCGGACATCAAGCGAAAAGTTTATTCCTGCTCTATTAAAAAGGGTGACGAAGGAGACGAAAAAGACAACAAAAAGAGACAAAAGTGATACTATAAGGAAAACAAATACCAACGACTTAAAATGTAAAAATGAATAAAGGGGCATTTCATGAAGCAAAAAATGCCTACAACACCCGGTATTCCCAGGCGGTCTCCCATCCAAGTACTAACCGAGCCCTATGCTGCTTGACTTCGGTGATCGGACGAGAACCGGTATATTCAGCATGGTATGGTCGTAGGCTCTTGCTCCATCAAAGTCAAGCTATTTGAAGGGATACTATGACGTCATCATCTATTTAATCCCTGTCAGTAATAATATTGGTTTCTTGATGTCTTCAGTCATTCCACCGATCTTTCATTGGGTTTGTTTCAGTTTCCATCGGATGCCTACCTACGAGAATTTTGAGATATTGTCGTGTTTTTTTTCTTGGATGCGCACCTGTGTGTGACGCAACAATTCACATGATGGTGTAGGCCTTGAACTGCGCGCCTCGTCTCTTGGAGACCCTGTGCTTGCAAACAAACGACTTTCCTCATTGCCTTGAATGTCGGACATCAAGCGAAAAGTTTATTCCTGCTCTATTAAAAAGGGTGACGAAGGAGACGAAAAAGACAACAAAAAGAGACAAAAGTGATACTATAAGGAAAACAAATACCAACGACTTAAAATGTAAAAATGAATAAAGGGGCATTTCATGAAGCAAAAAATGCCTACAACACCCGGTATTCCCAGGCGGTCTCCCATCCAAGTACTAACCGAGCCCTATGCTGCTTGACTTCGGTGATCGGACGAGAACCGGTATATTCAGCATGGTATGGTCGTAGGCTCTTGCTCCATCAAAGTCAAGCTATTTGAAGGGATACTATGACGTCATCATCTATTTAATCCCTGTCAGTAATAATATTGGTTTCTTGATGTCTTCAGTCATTCCACCGATCTTTCATTGGGTTTGTTTCAGTTTCCATCGGATGCCTACCTACGAGAATTTTGAGATATTGTCGTGTTTTTTTTTCTTGGATGCGCACCTGTGTGTGACGCAACAATTCACATGATGGTGTAGGCCTTGAACTGCGCGCCTCGTCTCTTGGAGACCCTGTGCTTGCAAACAAACGACTTTCCTCATTGCCTTGAATGTCGGACATCAAGCGAAAAGTTTATTCCTGCTCTATTAAAAAGGGTGACGAAGGAGACGAAAAAGACAACAAAAAGAGACAAAAGTGATACTATAAGGAAAACAAATACCAACGACTTAAAATGTAAAAATGAATAAAGGGGCATTTCATGAAGCAAAAAATGCCTACAACACCCGGTATTCCCAGGCGGTCTCCCATCCAAGTACTAACCGAGCCCTATGCTGCTTGACTTCGGTGATCGGACGAGAACCGGTATATTCAGCATGGTATGGTCGTAGGCTCTTGCTCCATCAAAGTCAAGCTATTTGAAGGGATACTATGACGTCATCATCTATTTAATCCCTGTCAGTAATAATATTGGTTTCTTGATGTCTTCAGTCATTCCACCGATCTTTCATTGGGTTTGTTTCAGTTTCCATCGGATGCCTACCTACGAGAATTTTGAGATATTGTCGTGTTTTTTTTTCTTGGATGCGCACCTGTGTGTGACGCAACAATTCACATGATGGTGTAGGCCTTGAACTGCGCGCCTCGTCTCTTGGAGACCCTGTGCTTGCAAACAAACGACTTTCCTCATTGCCTTGAATGTCGGACATCAAGCGAAAAGTTTATTCCTGCTCTATTAAAAAGGGTGACGAAGGAGACGAAAAAGACAACAAAAAGAGACAAAAGTGATACTATAAGGAAAACAAATACCAACGACTTAAAATGTAAAAATGAATAAAGGGGCATTTCATGAAGCAAAAAATGCCTACAACACCCGGTATTCCCAGGCGGTCTCCCATCCAAGTACTAACCGAGCCCTATGCTGCTTGACTTCGGTGATCGGACGAGAACCGGTATATTCAGCATGGTATGGTCGTAGGCTCTTGCTCCATCAAAGTCAAGCTATTTGAAGGGATACTATGACGTCATCATCTATTTAATCCCTGTCAGTAATAATATTGGTTTCTTGATGTCTTCAGTCATTCCACCGATCTTTCATTGGGTTTGTTTCAGTTTCCATCGGATGCCTACCTACGAGAATTTTGAGATATTGTCGTGTTTTTTTTCTTGGATGCGCACCTGTGTGTGACGCAACAATTCACATGATGGTGTAGGCCTTGAACTGCGCGCCTCGTCTCTTGGAGACCCTGTGCTTGCAAACAAACGACTTTCCTCATTGCCTTGAATGTCGGACATCAAGCGAAAAGTTTATTCCTGCTCTATTAAAAAGGGTGACGAAGGAGACGAAAAAGACAACAAAAAGAGACAAAAGTGATACTATAAGGAAAACAAATACCAACGACTTAAAATGTAAAAATGAATAAAGGGGCATTTCATGAAGCAAAAAATGCCTACAACACCCGGTATTCCCAGGCGGTCTCCCATCCAAGTACTAACCGAGCCCTATGGTGGGTCATTCTCAAAAAAATGTTACAATTCACAAAAAACGTGTCTCGACTATTTTATGGCCGCTAGCTTCACAACCCTGAGCATTTTCTACAAAAATTTCATCAAGAAAATTACAATAATAGACTAGCTCCACAAAGCATATGCGACCAGTGACTAGTAAAGCTCTAATTTTATTACAAAAGCCTTTTATTATTATTTTTTTTAGAATCGACACTGTCTCGGGTCAGTTTTAGATTTTACTATCATTCTCTTTCCTAAGTAGTCTGTATTTCTTACCTACATTAATGTCTGGTGAGGGCAGCTTGGTGTAAACATCTGACATACTGCGCTTATCCTAGTATTTGATGTTCCCTTTGTGATTAATTTCACTTTTAACTTTGTCCCTAATTCATTTTAACCTCCGTAACGAATACTGCCACAAGTTTTTTCTCCCTTTCAAACTGAATCATATTATGTGATAATGTGTCTGCAAGTAGAGTGATATTCATTAATAAATAATTGATAGGGAATTATCATATATGTTTCCTGCATTACACGAAAATAAAGGACTATTCTTAAAAAATGAAATGTATGACTAAACAGATTTAACATCCGTAACGCACCTTAAGAAAATATGCACTTTGGCAGTTCTGTTAAGGATTCAGTATTATATAGGATAAGAGACACCTTTCATAATAAATACAACTTTTAAAGGCAGGGCTGCTAAATAAGGACTACGTTGGACCATAAAGCATAAATACATTAACTTCCGTAACGCATTAACTTCCGTAACATTTTTTCTTGAATTTGCTACAAATTTGTGCTATACTGAATCACTCCGGATCATACAGATATAAATCATATAAGGTATCCTCCACCTACTTACCCATAAAAATAATAGCTATTCATCCATGTCAAATTATTATTACACACCTTATTTTTAACATCCCTTTGAAAAGAGGGAAAATTGCCAGCGAAAACAATTTCCCGAGAATTATATATGATATTTAATGCTTTTGGAATTTTTAATAATTCAAACTACAAATTTTGAATATTGGCATCTCCTTTAGAACTTAAAATGTATAACTTCCTTTGCTATATAAAGTGCATTAACTTCCGTAACAATTACTGTTACGGAAGTTAATACGCTTCTCTGCTGTACTTTGCTGAGATTGATAGTACGATTCTCGTTTCAGAATAGGTGACATGACTTTGTCTAATGCTGAAGTCGGCAGAAATGGTGTAGAGAAAGGGAAAGAGAAAAATTAAGCTTTCATGGACAGGGAAAGAGAAAGAAAAACTGTTTGCAATGACTCATGAGGAGGATTAATGTATCACCGATCAAAAATGTGAGCGCAAAGCGCGAGCTAAAACTTGTGTATAGTTTAACCTGAAAACTTGAAATTCTATAGCATTTTTGTAAAAATGATCAGGGTGTTATCTGAATAAACTATTAATGCTAGTACAAAGTGCTAGCTGATTTTTTTTTCGTATTCTGACTGAAAGCTTGACATTCTAAACACTCTTTATACCAATCACAAGGATGGGTATCTTAATTGAAGCGACTGTAATTTTTTTTATTTTTTGATCTAAAAACAAAAATTTTTGGACGTTTTAATTTGAGAACAAGATATATATATCCAATAAACAATTATTGCAAATCATAAAAAGGATGGGTGTCTTGCTAAGGAAATGATGCGCAGCGAATGCGAAGCGCAAGCTGAAAATATGTGTCATTCCAATATGAAAACCTGACATTTTAAGCACGCTTTCAAATAAAGAGGACATAAATTGAATAAAAAAATATTGTATGCAATAGAATGCAAAAGAACAAGTGGGGATTACATGTATGTACACCATCAATCAACTCTTAATATTCATGAAGATATGCATAGACCAAACTGTTTCTCCAAAATAATGCAAATCTTTAAAATGGCATAACTTCGTTATTCTGTGATTATTGTAATCATAATTGCAGTATTTTGTTTGTCTGATTATTATTTGTTCAGATCATATTTTTCAGCCTGGATGACACCCTTAATGCGCATGAAAAGCGCTGAAATAATCGATATAGGCCTACTGACATGAAAATATGGAAAGGGGTATTTCAAACACTCACGGTTTGTTGGATTTATGAATGAAATACGTATTTCGATAATTAAACATTTTGGCTATTCAACATTTTTTTAAATCACGAACAGGATGCATAATTGCGTATCTCGATGAAACAAAATAATGAAAAAAAAATCGAGATTAGATCATATAGATTCCGTTAATAATTTATGTATTTGTGAATTTTTAGCCTCTTGTTTCATTCACCTTTTTTATTATTTTTTCCCCCATGTCCTTTTTTATATATTTTTTTCTTCTTTTTTCTATCTTTTTTGGCTATTGGCAAGCGGCGGGATTCCTTGTAACCCAGAGAACTCATCCTGGTTACTAGACTGCGATTGTTATTGTTTTTTGCCAGAAACTTTAAAGATGAACTGCAATTCTGTGGCCCGGTTATTCGGTTTTCTCATTCCAACTGTGAACAAGAACGACAATAAAATTACAGTTTCCGTTTCCTGTAATGTTTTTCACATTTTTTTTTCTTTTTTGAGGGGATGGCAAATTAGGCTATGCGTTCCACATTTATCTTTATTTAAAAAAAAGGTTATACGAATACCTATATATGGATTTTCATTAGCTAACAAATACTACAATTTGTAACTCGATTTAACTTCCGTAACGAGGATTGACAATGGTAAATGCCACTCGAGGATTTGATGGTAAAGTATCTTGGGATTCCCAGAATTGGTCATGCATTGCTTAAGATCTTGCTTAGGATTACTTAGGGCCAGAAACTTTTAAGATGAACTACAATTCTGTGGCCCGGTTATTCGGTTTTCTCATTCCAACTGTGAACAAGTACGACAACAAAAATGACAGTTGTCCGTTTCCTGTTCTGTTTTTAACATTTTTTTATTTGGGGGGGGGGGGAGTGGGAAAATTAAGCAATGCGTTCCACATTCATCTTCAATAAAGAAATAAAAAATGTTATACCAATACCTTAATATGGATGTTCCTAAGCTAACAAAATAAATATTGCAATTTGTAATTTGATTTTAACTTCCGTAACGAATGTTGACAAGGTTTAATGCCATCGAGAGGATTTAATGGTAAACTATCTTTGGATTCCCAGCATTGGTCATGCATTACTTAGGATTTAAGGTTATGGATGAAAGTTATTTTAGGGTTGCCTCATTCAAATTATGAACATTAAACTGAACGAAAGATGTGCGATGATTTTTATGGTACTTTTTGCTCAATGTTATTTGGTAAAATCCTGCTTCTGAAAAACAATATTGAATATTTTTTCTATCTTGCAAACATTTTGGCTTCAGTAAATAAAATTATTGATACCACACTAAAACTAAATGGTGTGCATTTCTATTTCAATCATTTCAAAAGTGATTTAATTGAGTAACATAAGTGAGCAATGCTAACGATTAACCTCCGTAACGTTGATATACAGTGCTTGAGTTAATCCGGTCAGTACTTCAAATTGACGCAACAGCGACTTGCCCCTTTTCTGTTGCCACTTTCTCATACATGGTACTTTCACAACATGTATCTTTCAACCCATTCTGTAGACTTCATTTTTACGATTTTTTCCCCCATCAATTGTAGCATTTTTCTGAGAATGACCCTGCTGCTTGACTTCGGTGATCGGACGAGAACCGGTATATTCAGCATGGTATGGTCGTAGGCTCTTGCTCCATCAAAGTCAAGCTATTTGAAGGGATACTATGACGTCATCATCTATTTAATCCCTGTCAGTAATAATATTGGTTTCTTGATGTCTTCAGTCATTCCACCGATCTTTCATTGGGTTTGTTTCAGTTTCCATCGGATGCCTACCTACGAGAATTTTGAGATATTGTCGTGTTTTTTTTCTTGGATGCGCACCTGTGTGTGACGCAACAATTCACATGATGGTGTAGGCCTTGAACTGCGCGCCTCGTCTCTTGGAGACCCTGTGCTTGCAAACAAACGACTTTCCTCATTGCCTTGAATGTCGGACATCAAGCGAAAAGTTTATTCCTGCTCTATTAAAAAGGGTGACGAAGGAGACGAAAAAGACAACAAAAAGAGACAAAAGTGATACTATAAGGAAAACAAATACCAACGACTTAAAATGTAAAAATGAATAAAGGGGCATTTCATGAAGCAAAAAATGCCTACAACACCCGGTATTCCCAGGCGGTCTCCCATCCAAGTACTAACCGAGCCCTATGCTGCTTGACTTCGGTGATCGGACGAGAACCGGTATATTCAGCATGGTATGGTCGTAGGCTCTTGCTCCATCAAAGTCAAGCTATTTGAAGGGATACTATGACGTCATCATCTATTTAATCCCTGTCAGTAATAATATTGGTTTCTTGATGTCTTCAGTCATTCCACCGATCTTTCATTGGGTTTGTTTCAGTTTCCATCGGATGCCTACCTACGAGAATTTTGAGATATTGTCGTGTTTTTTTTCTTGGATGCGCACCTGTGTGTGACGCAACAATTCACATGATGGTGTAGGCCTTGAACTGCGCGCCTCGTCTCTTGGAGACCCTGTGCTTGCAAACAAACGACTTTCCTCATTGCCTTGAATGTCGGACATCAAGCGAAAAGTTTATTCCTGCTCTATTAAAAAGGGTGACGAAGGAGACGAAAAAGACAACAAAAAGAGACAAAAGTGATACTATAAGGAAAACAAATACCAACGACTTAAAATGTAAAAATGAATAAAGGGGCATTTCATGAAGCAAAAAATGCCTACAACACCCGGTATTCCCAGGCGGTCTCCCATCCAAGTACTAACCGAGCCCTATGCTGCTTGACTTCGGTGATCGGACGAGAACCGGTATATTCAGCATGGTATGGTCGTAGGCTCTTGCTCCATCAAAGTCAAGCTATTTGAAGGGATACTATGACGTCATCATCTATTTAATCCCTGTCAGTAATAATATTGGTTTCTTGATGTCTTCAGTCATTCCACCGATCTTTCATTGGGTTTGTTTCAGTTTCCATCGGATGCCTACCTACGAGAATTTTGAGATATTGTCGTGTTTTTTTTCTTGGATGCGCACCTGTGTGTGACGCAACAATTCACATGATGGTGTAGGCCTTGAACTGCGCGCCTCGTCTCTTGGAGACCCTGTGCTTGCAAACAAACGACTTTCCTCATTGCCTTGAATGTCGGACATCAAGCGAAAAGTTTATTCCTGCTCTATTAAAAAGGGTGACGAAGGAGACGAAAAAGACAACAAAAAGAGACAAAAGTGATACTATAAGGAAAACAAATACCAACGACTTAAAATGTAAAAATGAATAAAGGGGCATTTCATGAAGCAAAAAATGCCTACAACACCCGGTATTCCCAGGCGGTCTCCCATCCAAGTACTAACCGAGCCCTATGCTGCTTGACTTCGGTGATCGGACGAGAACCGGTATATTCAGCATGGTATGGTCGTAGGCTCTTGCTCCATCAAAGTCAAGCTATTTGAAGGGATACTATGACGTCATCATCTATTTAATCCCTGTCAGTAATAATATTGGTTTCTTGATGTCTTCAGTCATTCCACCGATCTTTCATTGGGTTTGTTTCAGTTTCCATCGGATGCCTACCTACGAGAATTTTGAGATATTGTCGTGTTTTTTTTCTTGGATGCGCACCTGTGTGTGACGCAACAATTCACATGATGGTGTAGGCCTTGAACTGCGCGCCTCGTCTCTTGGAGACCCTGTGCTTGCAAACAAACGACTTTCCTCATTGCCTTGAATGTCGGACATCAAGCGAAAAGTTTATTCCTGCTCTATTAAAAAGGGTGACGAAGGAGACGAAAAAGACAACAAAAAGAGACAAAAGTGATACTATAAGGAAAACAAATACCAACGACTTAAAATGTAAAAATGAATAAAGGGGCATTTCATGAAGCAAAAAATGCCTACAACACCCGGTATTCCCAGGCGGTCTCCCATCCAAGTACTAACCGAGCCCTATGCTGCTTGACTTCGGTGATCGGACGAGAACCGGTATATTAAGCATGGTATGGTCGTAGGCTCTTGCTCCATCAAAGTCAAGCTATTTGAAGGGATACTATGACGTCATCATCTATTTAATCCCTGTCAGTAATAATATTGGTTTCTTGATGTCTTCAGTCATTCCACCGATCTTTCATTGGGTTTGTTTCAGTTTCCATCGGATGCCTACCTACGAGAATTTTGAGATATTGTCGTGTTTTTTTTCTTGGATGCGCACCTGTGTGTGACGCAACAATTCACATGATGGTGTAGGCCTTGAACTGCGCGCCTCGTCTCTTGGAGACCCTGTGCTTGCAAACAAACGACTTTCCTCATTGCCTTGAATGTCGGACATCAAGCGAAAAGTTTATTCCTGCTCTATTAAAAAGGGTGACGAAGGAGACGAAAAAGACAACAAAAAGAGACAAAAGTGATACTATAAGGAAAACAAATACCAACGACTTAAAATGTAAAAATGAATAAAGGGGCATTTCATGAAGCAAAAAATGCCTACAACACCCGGTATTCCCAGGCGGTCTCCCATCCAAGTACTAACCGAGCCCTATGCTGCTTGACTTCGGTGATCGGACGAGAACCGGTATATTCAGCATGGTATGGTCGTAGACTCTTGCTCCATCAAAGTCAAGCTATTTGAAGGGATACTATGACGTCATCATCTATTTAATCCCTGTCAGTAATAATATTGGTTTCTTGATGTCTTCAGTCATTCCACCGATCTTTCATTGGGTTTGTTTCAGTTTCCATCGGATGCCTACCTACGAGAATTTTGAGATATTGTCGTGTTTTTTTTCTTGGATGCGCACCTGTGTGTGACGCAACAATTCACATGATGGTGTAGGCCTTGAACTGCGCGCCTCGTCTCTTGGAGACCCTGTGCTTGCAAACAAACGACTTTCCTCATTGCCTTGAATGTCGGACATCAAGCGAAAAGTTTATTCCTGCTCTATTAAAAAGGGTGACGAAGGAGACGAAAAAGACAACAAAAAGAGACAAAAGTGATACTATAAGGAAAAAAAATACCAACGACTTAAAATGTAAAAATGAATAAAGGGGCATTTCATGAAGCAAAAAATGCCTACAACACCCGGTATTCCCAGGCGGTCTCCCATCCAAGTACTAACCGAGCCCTATGCTGCTTGACTTCGGTGATCGGACGAGAACCGGTATATTCAGCATGGTATGGTCGTAGGCTCTTGCTCCATCAAAGTCAAGCTATTTGAAGGGATACTATGACGTCATCATCTATTTAATCCCTGTCAGTAATAATATTGGTTTCTTGATGTCTTCAGTCATTCCACCGATCTTTCATTGGGTTTGTTTCAGTTTCCATCGGATGCCTACCTACGAGAATTTTGAGATATTGTCGTGTTTTTTTTCTTGGATGCGCACCTGTGTGTGACGCAACAATTCACATGATGGTGTAGGCCTTGAACTGCGCGCCTCGTCTCTTGGAGACCCTGTGCTTGCAAACAAACGACTTTCCTCATTGCCTTGAATGTCGGACATCAAGCGAAAAGTTTATTCCTGCTCTATTAAAAAGGGTGACGAAGGAGACGAAAAAGACAACAAAAAGAGACAAAAGTGATACTATAAGGAAAACAAATACCAACGACTTAAAATGTAAAAATGAATAAAGGGGCATTTCATGAAGCAAAAAATGCCTACAACACCCGGTATTCCCAGGCGGTCTCCCATCCAAGTACTAACCGAGCCCTATGCTGCTTGACTTCGGTGATCGGACGAGAACCGGTATATTCAGCATGGTATGGTCGTAGGCTCTTGCTCCATCAAAGTCAAGCTATTTGAAGGGATACTATGACGTCATCATCTATTTAATCCCTGTCAGTAATAATATTGGTTTCTTGATGTCTTCAGTCATTCCACCGATCTTTCATTGGGTTTGTTTCAGTTTCCATCGGATGCCTACCTACGAGAATTTTGAGATATTGTCGTGTTTTTTTTCTTGGATGCGCACCTGTGTGTGACGCAACAATTCACATGATGGTGTAGGCCTTGAACTGCGCGCCTCGTCTCTTGGAGACCCTGTGCTTGCAAACAAACGACTTTCCTCATTGCCTTGAATGTCGGACATCAAGCGAAAAGTTTATTCCTGCTCTATTAAAAAGGGTGACGAAGGAGACGAAAAAGACAACAAAAAGAGACAAAAGTGATACTATAAGGAAAACAAATACCAACGACTTAAAATGTAAAAATGAATAAAGGGGCATTTCATGAAGCAAAAAATGCCTACAACACCCGGTATTCCCAGGCGGTCTCCCATCCAAGTACTAACCGAGCCCTATGCTGCTTGACTTCGGTGATCGGACGAGAACCGGTATATTCAGCATGGTATGGTCGTAGGCTCTTGCTCCATCAAAGTCAAGCTATTTGAAGGGATACTATGACGTCATCATCTATTTAATCCCTGTCAGTAATAATATTGGTTTCTTGATGTCTTCAGTCATTCCACCGATCTTTCATTGGGTTTGTTTCAGTTTCCATCGGATGCCTACCTACGAGAATTTTGAGATATTGTCGTGTTTTTTTTCTTGGATGCGCACCTGTGTGTGACGCAACAATTCACATGATGGTGTAGGCCTTGAACTGCGCGCCTCGTCTCTTGGAGACCCTGTGCTTGCAAACAAACGACTTTCCTCATTGCCTTGAATGTCGGACATCAAGCGAAAAGTTTATTCCTGCTCTATTAAAAAGGGTGACGAAGGAGACGAAAAAGACAACAAAAAGAGACAAAAGTGATACTATAAGGAAAACAAATACCAACGACTTAAAATGTAAAAATGAATAAAGGGGCATTTCATGAAGCAAAAAATGCCTACAACACCCGGTATTCCCAGGCGGTCTCCCATCCAAGTACTAACCGAGCCCTATGCTGCTTGACTTCGGTGATCGGACGAGAACCGGTATATTCAGCATGGTATGGTCGTAGGCTCTTGCTCCATCAAAGTCAAGCTATTTGAAGGGATACTATGACGTCATCATCTATTTAATCCCTGTCAGTAATAATATTGGTTTCTTGATGTCTTCAGTCATTCCACCGATCTTTCATTGGGTTTGTTTCAGTTTCCATCGGATGCCTACCTACGAGAATTTTGAGATATTGTCGTGTTTTTTTTCTTGGATGCGCACCTGTGTGTGACGCAACAATTCACATGATGGTGTAGGCCTTGAACTGCGCGCCTCGTCTCTTGGAGACCCTGTGCTTGCAAACAAACGACTTTCCTCATTGCCTTGAATGTCGGACATCAAGCGAAAAGTTTATTCCTGCTCTATTAAAAAGGGTGACGAAGGAGACGAAAAAGACAACAAAAAGAGACAAAAGTGATACTATAAGGAAAACAAATACCAACGACTTAAAATGTAAAAATGAATAAAGGGGCATTTCATGAAGCAAAAAATGCCTACAACACCCGGTATTCCCAGGCGGTCTCCCATCCAAGTACTAACCGAGCCCTATGCTGCTTGACTTCGGTGATCGGACGAGAACCGGTATATTCAGCATGGTATGGTCGTAGGCTCTTGCTCCATCAAAGTCAAGCTATTTGAAGGGATACTATGACGTCATCATCTATTTAATCCCTGTCAGTAATAATATTGGTTTCTTGATGTCTTCAGTCATTCCACCGATCTTTCATTGGGTTTGTTTCAGTTTCCATTGGATGCCTACCTACGAGAATTTTGAGATATTGTCGTGTTTTTTTTCTTGGATGCGCACCTGTGTGTGACGCAACAATTCACATGATGGTGTAGGCCTTGAACTGCGCGCCTCGTCTCTTGGAGACCCTGTGCTTGCAAACAAACGACTTTCCTCATTGCCTTGAATGTCGGACATCAAGCGAAAAGTTTATTCCTGCTCTATTAAGAAGGGTGACGAAGGAGACGAAAAAGACAACAAAAAGAGACAAAAGTGATACTATAAGGAAAACAAATACCAACGACTTAAAATGTAAAAATGAATAAAGGGGCATTTCATGAAGCAAAAAATGCCTACAACACCCGGTATTCCCAGGCGGTCTCCCATCCAAGTACTAACCGAGCCCTATGCTGCTTGACTTCGGTGATCGGACGAGAACCGGTATATTCAGCATGGTATGGTCGTAGGCTCTTGCTCCATCAAAGTCAAGCTATTTGAAGGGATACTATGACGTCATCATCTATTTAATCCCTGTCAGTAATAATATTGGTTTCTTGATGTCTTCAGTCATTCCACCGATCTTTCATTGGGTTTGTTTCAGTTTCCATCGGATGCCTACCTACGAGAATTTTGAGATATTGTCGTGTTTTTTTTCTTGGATGCGCACCTGTGTGTGACGCAACAATTCACATGATGGTGTAGGCCTTGAACTGCGCGCCTCGTCTCTTGGAGACCCTGTGCTTGCAAACAAACGACTTTCCTCATTGCCTTGAATGTCGGACATCAAGCGAAAAGTTTATTCCTGCTCTATTAAAAAGGGTGACGAAGGAGACGAAAAAGACAACAAAAAGAGACAAAAGTGATACTATAAGGAAAACAAATACCAACGACTTAAAATGTAAAAATGAATAAAGGGGCATTTCATGAAGCAAAAAATGCCTACAACACCCGGTATTCCCAGGCGGTCTCCCATCCAAGTACTAACCGAGCCCTATGCTGCTTGACTTCGGTGATCGGACGAGAACCGGTATATTCAGCATGGTATGGTCGTAGGCTCTTGCTCCATCAAAGTCAAGCTATTTGAAGGGATACTATGACGTCATCATCTATTTAATCCCTGTCAGTAATAATATTGGTTTCTTGATGTCTTCAGTCATTCCACCGATCTTTCATTGGGTTTGTTTCAGTTTCCATCGGATGCCTACCTACGAGAATTTTGAGATATTGTCGTGTTTTTTTTCTTGGATGCGCACCTGTGTGTGACGCAACAATTCACATGATGGTGTAGGCCTTGAACTGCGCGCCTCGTCTCTTGGAGACCCACGTACGTGCATAGCGCCAACTTAATGTGTTCCGCCATCTTGCTTGTTGGTTGCCGATAAAATGCGCATTTTCAGATTTTTTAACGCTCAGTTATTATCCATGACTGAAACATTGACCAATCAAAAACTAGGATTCTACAAGAAATATGAATATTCATATACGAAAGTATAAACATAGATAATTCAGTTTTATGTGAAATTTAAACCCAATACTTCAAAATATGGTTAGTTTTATGTCTCTAAAATGACCCTTAAAACCAGAATTTTATTAGTAAAAAATAAAGGTTTTCCCAAGTTGCCATGGTAACGCGGTCTGAGATATAAAAGCTTAGCAAACACTTCATTTCAGTGATCGAGGATGTATTTGTTTACGGTATACGTCTACATAAATTATAACATTTTTTTCCAGACCATGGATGAACTTTCAAAAAGAGACATTTTAGGCAAGTTTTTACGATTTCCGGCAATTTTCTGACACAGGCACTTTGAAGAGGTAATTTTTACAGAATTAGAAGAAGACATCATGGATTTTCCTAATTATCACGACGGATATGCAACTTACTTGTAAACAAATCAAACAAAGTCTATGATACATTTTCGATAATGCAAAAAGAGACATTCAAGTCTCTGATTGAGAGCCGCAGATTGAACATTCGCACGGCGCAATGGTAGCGTTTTCGCCGAATTCGTCGGGGCGAAAACTCCAAGAGAGCCGTACCACTCACCAGTCCCGAACGCTGCGCTGTATGTTTGATGATTTATCTGGTGCCATTTCGTGCTTATAAATTTGTTTTTTCTACAATGCCACTATCTCATTAAAATTGTTTGTCATGATAACATTGGAAATATTATCGTTTAATGGCCCAAAGGATCGACTGTAATAAAAGATACTTTGAAATATTGTCAGAGAGTGATTAGTTAGGTGATGTTTATGGTCAGAATTTAGTCATGGCTTCGGGTGAACTTACGCGAACGCGGTCACTTGCTCACGGGGCGAGTCGGCCTGGCCCTTTGGTGGAAGGCCGTTACGTTAGGCAACGTGCAGTGCAGCTAGAGCAGAGTTGGGGAGTTATAGGTATAAAAATACTTTGAAATAAGTAATCTGCAAATATTTTTGTCTTATCCCTTTGGATTACTTAGTCTTAGATAAGAAATTCAAATTCTCAAAGTTTAAATCAAATTTTAGACAGTGACAACAAAGAGTGGTGCTGTATGGGGGGGGGGGGGGGGGGTGGGTCCCCAATTCACGAACAAGAAAAAAAAGGAAAAGGTAAGAGAATCTTGCGAAATTGTTCAATTGGATTTTTGTAACCAAAAGTCAAAATTATGCTTATGTCGCTTGCTTGCAACTATATATTTTATAAATTTTGCCTGATACGCCATATCGTAGTACCCTCAATTATTTTCACTTGTTACGCCACTGACATGACTGATATAACATCTACTAGTTTATGATAACATTATTTGGTTGCGGGATCAAAGCATCAGCTATATAGCTAAACATTTATACTTTATGCCTGTTCAACTTCCAATACAGGTTTAGGCCTGTATTTATGAGATGTTAAGATCTATGGGTGCCTTTATTATTTTCATTTTCAATTAAAACAATTATTAATTATGTATTAATTTAGTATTAACCTCGATGATACATTTTATTGTATTAAATCGTACAATTTCTGTTGTATTAAGCCCCTTATTAAGCCCTTTTAAAAACATGCTCAGTAGCAGACCCCCCCCCCCCCATATATAAAGACAATAGAAGTGTATATAGAATTAATTGAACCCCCCCCTTATTGAGGACAAAATGAAAAAAAAAATACTCAAAATAATCGACCGCCCCCCCCCCCCCTTTGACGAGGCAGCTGTCGGTGGCCTGATGTCTTCATTGACTTCTTTTTGCTTGTAAAAATAATATTAAAGAAATAGGGGCTACTCTCAGTGTCCCCTGTGAAAATTTATTTGGATCTGCAAGTGCATGAGGCTGCGCCCCCTCCAACGTCATAGCTACCCCATATCTTTAGGTTCTAGCTCTCATATTTTTCAGCTCCCTGGTTTTTTGAAAGAAAAAAAAACGAGGCGAAAGAAAAGAGTGAAATAAATGAAATACGATTAATCAAAATTTGAGTTGTTTGAAAGAATTATACTTATCAGAGAAACTAAATTAAATTCTACAACCATGAAGAATAACAGCAATCTTGATAAATTCTGTTTTTTTTTCAAAATCAGAACCAATCAACCTTTTTCTGATTATTCTGTCACTTTCCATATTTTGGAGAAAAAAAATAAGTGTTCATCGACGCCCTGTACTGCATGATGAAACTGTATCCCCACTCGGCCCTCGTAACCCCCCCCCCCTCTCCCTCTCCCCCTCCCCCACCACAATGCCCCTTGCTCATTTCTCTTATCTCACCTTGACCTTAATTAATTAATCTTAACTATTTGGCGGTACAGTCAAACGTGACTGGTCGCCATCATAGTTTCATCCCCAACAAACAAGGAACAAACAATAACAATTCTGTTTTTCGACCCAACATCATTCCTTTCAATACGCGTAAGGCTATACGTGGGCATGCACAAACAACGTGGGTTAACAAAAACTGACCCGCGTTTGGACTAAAATTGTGATTAAAACAAAAATGTTATAAATATGAAAAAAATATGTGTATAATGAAGGATATCTGATAAACGGAAAAACATCAATCGCTAATTCATAAAAATGCTGGAAAAGATATGACAGAGGTTTTTAACAACGGTAATCAAGGGGAATTAGTGTATGGGTGAATGGCGTTCGAGCTTTAGCCGGAGAGGGCGCGGGCCAAATCTGCCTGAATCTGGCAATATGGCGTCGTCCATTAAGCTGACGTTAGCCAGCGGCGACTGCACGTACGTGGACCCTGTGCTTGCAAACAAACGACTTTCCTCATTGCCTTGAATGTCGGACATCAAGCGAAAAGTTTATTCCTGCTCTATTAAAAAGGGTGACGAAGGAGACGAAAAAGACAACAAAAAGAGACAAAAGTGATACTATAAGGAAAACAAATACCAACGACTTAAAATGTAAAAATGAATAAAGGGGCATTTCATGAAGCAAAAAATGCCTACAACACCCGGTATTCCCAGGCGGTCTCCCATCCAAGTACTAACCGAGCCCTATGCTGCTTGACTTCGGTGATCGGACGAGAACCGGTATATTCAGCATGGTATGGTCGTAGGCTCTTGCTCCATCAAAGTCAAGCTATTTGAAGGGATACTATGACGTCATCATCTATTTAATCCCTGTCAGTAATAATATTGGTTTCTTGATGTCTTCAGTCATTCCACCGATCTTTCATTGGGTTTGTTTCAGTTTCCATCGGATGCCTACCTACGAGAATTTTGAGATATTGTCGTGTTTTTTTTCTTGGATGCGCACCTGTGTGTGACGCAACAATTCACATGATGGTGTAGGCCTTGAACTGCGCGCCTCGTCTCTTGGAGACCCTGTGCTTGCAAACAAACGACTTTCCTCATTGCCTTGAATGTCGGACATCAAGCGAAAAGTTTATTCCTGCTCTATTAAAAAGGGTGACGAAGGAGACGAAAAAGACAACAAAAAGAGACAAAAGTGATACTATAAGGAAAACAAATACCAACGACTTAAAATGTAAAAATGAATAAAGGGGCATTTCATGAAGCAAAAAATGCCTACAACACCCGGTATTCCCAGGCGGTCTCCCATCCAAGTACTAACCGAGCCCTATGCTGCTTGACTTCGGTGATCGGACGAGAACCGGTATATTCAGCATGGTATGGTCGTAGGCTCTTGCTCCATCAAAGTCAAGCTATTTGAAGGGATACTATGACGTCATCATCTATTTAATCCCTGTCAGTAATAATATTGGTTTCTTGATGTCTTCAGTCATTCCACCGATCTTTCATTGGGTTTGTTTCAGTTTCCATCGGATGCCTACCTACGAGAATTTTGAGATATTGTCGTGTTTTTTTTCTTGGATGCGCACCTGTGTGTGACGCAACAATTCACATGATGGTGTAGGCCTTGAACTGCGCGCCTCGTCTCTTGGAGACCCTGTGCTTGCAAACAAACGACTTTCCTCATTGCCTTGAATGTCGGACATCAAGCGAAAAGTTTATTCCTGCTCTATTAAAAAGGGTGACGAAGGAGACGAAAAAGACAACAAAAAGAGACAAAAGTGATACTATAAGGAAAACAAATACCAACGACTTAAAATGTAAAAATGAATAAAGGGGCATTTCATGAAGCAAAAAATGCCTACAACACCCGGTATTCCCAGGCGGTCTCCCATCCAAGTACTAACCGAGCCCTATGCTGCTTGACTTCGGTGATCGGACGAGAACCGGTATATTCAGCATGGTATGGTCGTAGGCTCTTGCTCCATCAAAGTCAAGCTATTTGAAGGGATACTATGACGTCATCATCTATTTAATCCCTGTCAGTAATAATATTGGTTTCTTGATGTCTTCAGTCATTCCACCGATCTTTCATTGGGTTTGTTTCAGTTTCCATCGGATGCCTACCTACGAGAATTTTGAGATATTGTCGTGTTTTTTTTCTTGGATGCGCACCTGTGTGTGACGCAACAATTCACATGATGGTGTAGGCCTTGAACTGCGCGCCTCGTCTCTTGGAGACCCTGTGCTTGCAAACAAACGACTTTCCTCATTGCCTTGAATGTCGGACATCAAGCGAAAAGTTTATTCCTGCTCTATTAAAAAGGGTGACGAAGGAGACGAAAAAGACAACAAAAAGAGACAAAAGTGATACTATAAGGAAAACAAATACCAACGACTTAAAATGTAAAAATGAATAAAGGGGCATTTCATGAAGCAAAAAATGCCTACAACACCCGGTATTCCCAGGCGGTCTCCCATCCAAGTACTAACCGAGCCCTATGCTGCTTGACTTCGGTGATCGGACGAGAACCGGTATATTCAGCATGGTATGGTCGTAGGCTCTTGCTCCATCAAAGTCAAGCTATTTGAAGGGATACTATGACGTCATCATCTATTTAATCCCTGTCAGTAATAATATTGGTTTCTTGATGTCTTCAGTCATTCCACCGATCTTTCATTGGGTTTGTTTCAGTTTCCATCGGATGCCTACCTACGAGAATTTTGAGATATTGTCGTGTTTTTTTTCTTGGATGCGCACCTGTGTGTGACGCAACAATTCACATGATGGTGTAGGCCTTGAACTGCGCGCCTCGTCTCTTGGAGACCCTGTGCTTGCAAACAAACGACTTTCCTCATTGCCTTGAATGTCGGACATCAAGCGAAAAGTTTATTCCTGCTCTATTAAAAAGGGTGACGAAGGAGACGAAAAAGACAACAAAAAGAGACAAAAGTGATACTATAAGGAAAACAAATACCAACGACTTAAAATGTAAAAATGAATAAAGGGGCATTTCATGAAGCAAAAAATGCCTACAACACCCGGTATTCCCAGGCGGTCTCCCATCCAAGTACTAACCGAGCCCTATGCTGCTTGACTTCGGTGATCGGACGAGAACCGGTATATTCAGCATGGTATGGTCGTAGGCTCTTGCTCCATCAAAGTCAAGCTATTTGAAGGGATACTATGACGTCATCATCTATTTAATCCCTGTCAGTAATAATATTGGTTTCTTGATGTCTTCAGTCATTCCACCGATCTTTCATTGGGTTTGTTTCAGTTTCCATCGGATGCCTACCTACGAGAATTTTGAGATATTGTCGTGTTTTTTTTCTTGGATGCGCACCTGTGTGTGACGCAACAATTCACATGATGGTGTAGGCCTTGAACTGCGCGCCTCGTCTCTTGGAGACCCTGTGCTTGCAAACAAACGACTTTCCTCATTGCCTTGAATGTCGGACATCAAGCGAAAAGTTTATTCCTGCTCTATTAAAAAGGGTGACGAAGGAGACGAAAAAGACAACAAAAAGAGACAAAAGTGATACTATAAGGAAAACAAATACCAACGACTTAAAATGTAAAAATGAATAAAGGGGCATTTCATGAAGCAAAAAATGCCTACAACACCCGGTATTCCCAGGCGGTCTCCCATCCAAGTACTAACCGAGCCCTATGCTGCTTGACTTCGGTGATCGGACGAGAACCGGTATATTCAGCATGGTATGGTCGTAGGCTCTTGCTCCATCAAAGTCAAGCTATTTGAAGGGATACTATGACGTCATCATCTATTTAATCCCTGTCAGTAATAATATTGGTTTCTTGATGTCTTCAGTCATTCCACCGATCTTTCATTGGGTTTGTTTCAGTTTCCATCGGATGCCTACCTACGAGAATTTTGAGATATTGTCGTGTTTTTTTTCTTGGATGCGCACCTGTGTGTGACGCAACAATTCACATGATGGTGTAGGCCTTGAACTGCGCGCCTCGTCTCTTGGAGACCCTGTGCTTGCAAACAAACGACTTTCCTCATTGCCTTGAATGTCGGACATCAAGCGAAAAGTTTATTCCTGCTCTATTAAAAAGGGTGACGAAGGAGACGAAAAAGACAACAAAAAGAGACAAAAGTGATACTATAAGGAAAACAAATACCAACGACTTAAAATGTAAAAATGAATAAAGGGGCATTTCATGAAGCAAAAAATGCCTACAACACCCGGTATTCCCAGGCGGTCTCCCATCCAAGTACTAACCGAGCCCTATGCTGCTTGACTTCGGTGATCGGACGAGAACCGGTATATTCAGCATGGTATGGTCGTAGGCTCTTGCTCCATCAAAGTCAAGCTATTTGAAGGGATACTATGACGTCATCATCTATTTAATCCCTGTCAGTAATAATATTGGTTTCTTGATGTCTTCAGTCATTCCACCGATCTTTCATTGGGTTTGTTTCAGTTTCCATCGGATGCCTACCTACGAGAATTTTGAGATATTGTCGTGTTTTTTTTCTTGGATGCGCACCTGTGTGTGACGCAACAATTCACATGATGGTGTAGGCCTTGAACTGCGCGCCTCGTCTCTTGGAGACCCTGTGCTTGCAAACAAACGACTTTCCTCATTGCCTTGAATGTCGGACATCAAGCGAAAAGTTTATTCCTGCTCTATTAAAAAGGGTGACGAAGGAGACGAAAAAGACAACAAAAAGAGACAAAAGTGATACTATAAGGAAAACAAATACCAACGACTTAAAATGTAAAAATGAATAAAGGGGCATTTCATGAAGCAAAAAATGCCTACAACACCCGGTATTCCCAGGCGGTCTCCCATCCAAGTACTAACCGAGCCCTATGCTGCTTGACTTCGGTGATCGGACGAGAACCGGTATATTCAGCATGGTATGGTCGTAGGCTCTTGCTCCATCAAAGTCAAGCTATTTGAAGGGATACTATGACGTCATCATCTATTTAATCCCTGTCAGTAATAATATTGGTTTCTTGATGTCTTCAGTCATTCCACCGATCTTTCATTGGGTTTGTTTCAGTTTCCATCGGATGCCTACCTACGAGAATTTTGAGATATTGTCGTGTTTTTTTTCTTGGATGCGCACCTGTGTGTGACGCAACAATTCACATGATGGTGTAGGCCTTGAACTGCGCGCCTCGTCTCTTGGAGACCCTGTGCTTGCAAACAAACGACTTTCCTCATTGCCTTGAATGTCGGACATCAAGCGAAAAGTTTATTCCTGCTCTATTAAAAAGGGTGACGAAGGAGACGAAAAAGACAACAAAAAGAGACAAAAGTGATACTATAAGGAAAACAAATACCAACGACTTAAAATGTAAAAATGAATAAAGGGGCATTTCATGAAGCAAAAAATGCCTACAACACCCGGTATTCCCAGGCGGTCTCCCATCCAAGTACTAACCGAGCCCTATGCTGCTTGACTTCGGTGATCGGACGAGAACCGGTATATTCAGCATGGTATGGTCGTAGGCTCTTGCTCCATCAAAGTCAAGCTATTTGAAGGGATACTATGACGTCATCATCTATTTAATCCCTGTCAGTAATAATATTGGTTTCTTGATGTCTTCAGTCATTCCACCGATCTTTCATTGGGTTTGTTTCAGTTTCCATCGGATGCCTACCTACGAGAATTTTGAGATATTGTCGTGTTTTTTTTCTTGGATGCGCACCTGTGTGTGACGCAACAATTCACATGATGGTGTAGGCCTTGAACTGCGCGCCTCGTCTCTTGGAGACCCTGTGCTTGCAAACAAACGACTTTCCTCATTGCCTTGAATGTCGGACATCAAGCGAAAAGTTTATTCCTGCTCTATTAAAAAGGGTGACGAAGGAGACGAAAAAGACAACAAAAAGAGACAAAAGTGATACTATAAGGAAAACAAATACCAACGACTTAAAATGTAAAAATGAATAAAGGGGCATTTCATGAAGCAAAAAATGCCTACAACACCCGGTATTCCCAGGCGGTCTCCCATCCAAGTACTAACCGAGCCCTATGCTGCTTGACTTCGGTGATCGGACGAGAACCGGTATATTCAGCATGGTATGGTCGTAGGCTCTTGCTCCATCAAAGTCAAGCTATTTGAAGGGATACTATGACGTCATCATCTATTTAATCCCTGTCAGTAATAATATTGGTTTCTTGATGTCTTCAGTCATTCCACCGATCTTTCATTGGGTTTGTTTCAGTTTCCATCGGATGCCTACCTACGAGAATTTTGAGATATTGTCGTGTTTTTTTTCTTGGATGCGCACCTGTGTGTGACGCAACAATTCACATGATGGTGTAGGCCTTGAACTGCGCGCCTCGTCTCTTGGAGACCCTGTGCTTGCAAACAAACGACTTTCCTCATTGCCTTGAATGTCGGACATCAAGCGAAAAGTTTATTCCTGCTCTATTAAAAAGGGTGACGAAGGAGACGAAAAAGACAACAAAAAGAGACAAAAGTGATACTATAAGGAAAACAAATACCAACGACTTAAAATGTAAAAATGAATAAAGGGGCATTTCATGAAGCAAAAAATGCCTACAACACCCGGTATTCCCAGGCGGTCTCCCATCCAAGTACTAACCGAGCCCTATGCTGCTTGACTTCGGTGATCGGACGAGAACCGGTATATTCAGCATGGTATGGTCGTAGGCTCTTGCTCCATCAAAGTCAAGCTATTTGAAGGGATACTATGACGTCATCATCTATTTAATCCCTGTCAGTAATAATATTGGTTTCTTGATGTCTTCAGTCATTCCACCGATCTTTCATTGGGTTTGTTTCAGTTTCCATCGGATGCCTACCTACGAGAATTTTGAGATATTGTCGTGTTTTTTTTCTTGGATGCGCACCTGTGTGTGACGCAACAATTCACATGATGGTGTAGGCCTTGAACTGCGCGCCTCGTCTCTTGGAGACCCTGTGCTTGCAAACAAACGACTTTCCTCATTGCCTTGAATGTCGGACATCAAGCGAAAAGTTTATTCCTGCTCTATTAAAAAGGGTGACGAAGGAGACGAAAAAGACAACAAAAAGAGACAAAAGTGATACTATAAGGAAAACAAATACCAACGACTTAAAATGTAAAAATGAATAAAGGGGCATTTCATGAAGCAAAAAATGCCTACAACACCCGGTATTCCCAGGCGGTCTCCCATCCAAGTACTAACCGAGCCCTATGCTGCTTGACTTCGGTGATCGGACGAGAACCGGTATATTCAGCATGGTATGGTCGTAGGCTCTTGCTCCATCAAAGTCAAGCTATTTGAAGGGATACTATGACGTCATCATCTATTTAATCCCTGTCAGTAATAATATTGGTTTCTTGATGTCTTCAGTCATTCCACCGATCTTTCATTGGGTTTGTTTCAGTTTCCATCGGATGCCTACCTACGAGAATTTTGAGATATTGTCGTGTTTTTTTTCTTGGATGCGCACCTGTGTGTGACGCAACAATTCACATGATGGTGTAGGCCTTGAACTGCGCGCCTCGTCTCTTGGAGACCCTGTGCTTGCAAACAAACGACTTTCCTCATTGCCTTGAATGTCGGACATCAAGCGAAAAGTTTATTCCTGCTCTATTAAAAAGGGTGACGAAGGAGACGAAAAAGACAACAAAAAGAGACAAAAGTGATACTATAAGGAAAACAAATACCAACGACTTAAAATGTAAAAATGAATAAAGGGGCATTTCATGAAGCAAAAAATGCCTACAACACCCGGTATTCCCAGGCGGTCTCCCATCCAAGTACTAACCGAGCCCTATGCTGCTTGACTTCGGTGATCGGACGAGAACCGGTATATTCAGCATGGTATGGTCGTAGGCTCTTACTCCATCAAAGTCAAGCTATTTGAAGGGATACTATGACGTCATCATCTATTTAATCCCTGTCAGTAATAATATTGGTTTCTTGATGTCTTCAGTCATTCCACCGATCTTTCATTGGGTTTGTTTCAGTTTCCATCGGATGCCTACCTACGAGAATTTTGAGATATTGTCGTGTTTTTTTTCTTGGATGCGCACCTGTGTGTGACGCAACAATTCACATGATGGTGTAGGCCTTGAACTGCGCGCCTCGTCTCTTGGAGACCCTGTGCTTGCAAACAAACGACTTTCCTCATTGCCTTGAATGTCGGACATCAAGCGAAAAGTTTATTCCTGCTCTATTAAAAAGGGTGACGAAGGAGACGAAAAAGACAACAAAAAGAGACAAAAGTGATACTATAAGGAAAACAAATACCAACGACTTAAAATGTAAAAATGAATAAAGGGGCATTTCATGAAGCAAAAAATGCCTACAACACCCGGTATTCCCAGGCAGTTACTCTCCCGAGTACTAGAGAATCGGTCGACCGACCAATGAGAATGTTTCGTTGACCGGTCGACCGTCGAATCAGAAGCCACTGTTGACTGCAGTTTACTGACTCTTGCCAGGTCGACCGACCAATCCAGTGACTGCTTGTTCATGACGTCACTATATCGGTCTTTTCTGCTGTGATTTCGGTAAGTCAAACTTTGTTTTTTCGCGCTGAAATGACTATTTAAGGCATATTGTTATTGTTTAATGTATGGAATACGTGTCAAAATATATGTGCGTATCATCTTTGGTTATGATTTGAATAAAATCGATGAAAAATGTGAGTTTTGTGGTCATTTTCGATCAATAAGTTTATAGTCCAGTCCCACACATATGCAATTTTGTTGGTAATTTAACACTTGTCCGAAATAATACATAACGACAGCGATTCTCACCTTCATAATCATGATTTTTCCTTAAGATCACAAGACTACATTGTGATTATAATTTTTTTTGTATGCCTTTTAAATGTATTTTTTTTTTTTTTTGCTTTTTGTTATCAATATTGAATTTCGAGGTTTATCGAACACTGATTGTGCTGTTGAATAATGTTCGCTAGACTTGAGACTAAAGCTGAAATAATTTCTTTTTCTCTTATCTAATTTCTTGAACCAGATATGGGTCATCATGGTTCTTCACGAGTGTCCCGACTGTGGAATGAAGTTTGGGGTGCGCTCCAACCTCACGCGACACCGGAAGACACACGAGGAGAAGGCATACAAGTGTGATGTCTGCGGGAAAACCTTCACCTTGAAGCAGGGCCTGGACCGCCACCTTAAGCAGCACACCTACCCACAGATCCCCATCCACATGAGCCGTGATGGTAAACCGGAGGCCCAGCTACGGAATACCACAGAGGGTGATCTTGTTTGGAAGCTCCCCGACGATGCCAAAGTGTGCGAGGATCTGTGGTCCGATCCGGTGAAGGCTGAGCTTGAGGCCAAGAAATCCAGGCAGGATCTATGGAGGGCGAAGATCGTCATCACGTTTGGAAAGTTCAAAGGCCAAACTTTCCACTGGCTTTTAGAGCATGGCGTTGGATATGTCGTGTGGCTACTGGACCGGTTTCTTTTGGAGGGAGAGATGAATCCTTCACTGAGATGGCAGAAGGAGCAGCTACATGAGCTTGTCAAGTGTTTTCCACTTGTTATGACAGAGCTAGAAAAGCGTCAATCGGTGAGACATTGATTGTACATCGGAGCAATGAAAGATTAGAAATTTAATTCAACTATACCTACAGTATAGATATTATTCAGTCACTTTCAATGTAAATCTTCATTATAATTCTAAATTTTAAAATATATATTTACATTTGTGAAGCCATTTAATAGAAACATTTAATCTTCAAAATCCTTGTTTTCTTTCTTGAAATGATTCATTTTATTCGCGTGTTTGTGTTATTCTATTACTCAGAAGCATGCAAAGAAGGAGGTCAAGGACCTGGATTTTGATGAGGAATACGTGCACGACGCAGAGCTTCTGGCCTTGTTCGACGGTTCCATTCAGGAGTCCCAGCTGTCAGTGACGGTGGACACCAAGCTGCTGGCAGCGGACAAGATCAGCGCCCCGTCCACTATCTCGACGCCACCGCCGGACATCTCTTCAAGTACGGCGCCAGAAGACGGATCGATGGAGGGATGGCAGAAGACGTGGGAACACCCGCCCATCAATGCCCAACCCATGCATCCCCCGAACGTCCCATGGGCCAAGAGCGACGGGCTGTACGGCCTATTCCAGAGGTCTCCCTCCGGGTCCAGGGTCTTCAAGGCCCAGATGGAGTTTGTCCCTCCCCCTGTCCCGACGTCTGTGAAGTCGACGATTCCACCGATGGCCTCGTTCTTCACCACAAAGATCTTCTTTTGGCGGCCGGTTGGTGTCCTCGACATGAAGATTCGGTGCCCCAACTCCAAATGCCCTGCTCCAGCTGATACTTTTCTCGCCAAAAGTGGCTTCGCTTCCATTGCTAGACAGGTAAGGTGATGTTACGGTGATATTCTTAGATGATGTAATGATTTTTATCGCAGAAAAAGAAACATTGAATGCTCAGAAGGATATGCATTTATTAATTAAAGGGGAAGTCTAGGCTGAAAATAACTTGATTGTAAAAAATGTAGAAAAAATAATGGAAAAATTTTGGTGAAGGTTCCACGAAAATTCGTCGAATAATAAAAAAGTTATGAATATTTCAAGTTTTGATTTTGTGACGTCACATGCGAGCAGCTCTTGTACATACTATGGTAAGAAATAAGTAAAATGCCATTTTCTCAGAAAATTCAAATTATTTTTATCTGAGCATTTGATATATCCTCAGAAATATAATTTTTACTAGTTTTTGAGGAGAAAATATAAGTTTTTATCATGGATCATGAAAAAGATTCGAATTTATTGATTATTTATTACATGACCTATGGAGCAGCTGCTCGCATGTGACGTCACAATTCCAAAATTTTAAATATCCATAACTTTTTTATTATTTGATGGATTTTCGTCAAACCTTGACCAATATTTTTCTTTGTTTTTTCTACATTTTTTAAAATCAAGTTATTTTCAGCCTGGACTTCCCTTTAAAGGAAAAACATGTCATATGAAATGTACCGTAGCAGAGTACTGGACATATGAGAGATTAAACAGTTGGACATTTCTGTCTTCCTTTTCTGCAGGTGTGCGGGATGAGTGGATATTACACCCTCCTTACGGAGAGGCTCCAGTGCTTCCACTGCATGAAGGAGCGGCAGGCGAGTGGAAGCGAGCTGCAATACCGATGGAATGCTTCCCGTCCAAGCATCCTGGCCAATCTCCCCCCTTCGGTCTCGAGCCTCTTCCCGGCTGTCATCTGCGGCAAGCGAGCCATCGACAGAGACGTAGTCAGCATCCTGGACGATCGCCTGAATTCTGTTTCGATGAGCAAGCTTGCCCGCATATTGTCCCAGAACCATGCCACGTCCTATGCCCAGAGGAGGGACCTCTACCAGACGGTGCTGATGAACGCGTCAGAAGGTCATGGTTCAGGTCAGCAGGGAATCCTGCCCTTCATCAAGTCCACCTACACCCTGCCCATTCCCCAGACGCCTCTCCCTTCTGCTCGGGTCCTGAGACGAGCCCAGCTCATCCTGGAAATCGGAAAGATGCCAGTATACCGGGCTTCACTTCTCAGCCACACTGGAGAAATCCTTTGTATTGACGGCACAAAGCAGGTATTTTAAATTCTCTATCTCTCTTGAATTGTCAACAAAATGGGATAAAAAAATGAGCAGCTACAGTGAATGGAATAGAACATAAATGATTAATGAAATGGGGATGTAATGCTTAAAAAATGCTGGAATAGATCAATGAATGGCTATTTTTACTATTTTCCAATAATTAACAACAACCAAAATGTGCGCAAAATATTGTTAATAGTTTGATTGTCATTTACAAAATCGCGATATTGTTTTTTTTCTCTATTTTCTGCACAGATTCTGAAGAAGGTATACGGAGATGGCCAGGGCACGATGCAGTACTTGACCAGCGTGCTAAACGAGTGGGGACAATTCCTCACGTCGGTGGTGACAGCCTGCGAGTCCCAAGAGGCCTATACCAGGATGGCACGGGGGCTAATATCCAGATTCGCCAGGGCCAACGCTCCTGCTCCGAAGATCCTATACACGGACAGTAACTGTTGTAGGTGAGTTGAGTTTCCAAGTCTCGTTAGTCACCTTTTAATATTCAAAAGCAAATAGCAATGCATAGATTAGACGAGTATGCAAAAATAGATGTTGTAAAACGATTTTTTCTCTTTTTTTGTTTCAGGGATGGTGGAGCCTCGTGGCTCGAGACGCTCTTTTCTGAGTGGACTCAGGAGGGAATGGTCATCCGCCTCGATGTACGCCACTGGCTTCATCGATGGGACGCCGTGGTAGTCAAGCAGACACACTCGAAGTACGGCAGTTTTATGAGCGCCATGGCCGGGGCCATCATGGCATACAGTGAGGCCGATATGGGGAAATTGACGGCCGCCATCCGGAAGGGCAACGAGGCTCTGTATGCAGCCTACACGGACGGGCAGATGGTGAGGTTCGTGACTCGCAGCCAGCTGAAGGCCTATGTCCGCCGTGTCACCCGTGGCGTTGAGGTGAGATACTTTGTTTGATTTTTTCAAATTATAATAGAATAAAACATGGAAAAGGAACATGGAATTACTATACACCAACAAGTAAGTAAATAATCTGAATGTGACAAAATCTGATGCCTTTTATTTTCAGGATGCTGCAGAGTAGTTCATGAGTTTACGATAGAAATAATTAGAATTATTGTTCTTATTTCAACCTTTTCATTCTTATCAGGAATCTGCCCTTGCCATCGAGGCAATCCTGGACGAGTTCAAAGGTGATGCGGGCCTGGACGTGGATGGTATCCACCTATTCAAGTCGTCGGAGGCCGTGGACGACCATTGGGCGGTCGCCAGCAAACACCTCGGGTGTATGCAGGTGAGGATTCAACATGTGTTCTTTTTTTTTATTGCTTATTTAGGTAATCAGTTCAGATGATTGATTGATCTTTTAGGCAATATTAAAGATGCCCATTGAAAAGAAAAATATCTTTATTTTATTTTACAAAGGCAAAATTAAATTATAATATTGCGAAAATTCATGATGTCTCATTACAGGATCCACCGGGCGTTCCCCTGTACGTTTCTACCGGGACGGCGACCATCAATGGCGTCAAGCTAAACAAATACAGGTGCCGTAGAGGGAGCAACGCTCTTGAGGGACTGCACTCCCACTTGGTCAATTGTATCCCCTCCAAGAGGTGTGGGATCATGCCTTTCCAGGTTAGTATTTTCACGTAATATCATATTCAAATAGGGAGAGAGAAGGAAACTAGAATCTGGAGAGACTCCTTTATAGTTTTAATTAACTCAATATTTTCATTCTCATTTTTGTTATTTATTCATGCAGGTTTCACTGGTTGCCTTCATGGTTCAGTGGAATCAGAGAATGGAAGGCAGGAAGACAGAAGGCCCTACCCGTTCAGCAATCACTGACCCGTGCCTCATCCAGAGGCTGAACCAGCATGCGGAAGTGCTCTTTGGAAAGGACCATCTGTTCGACCCCAACTTCATCGCACCCATGCCTGCCAACACAGATGAGGGACAGGAGGAGGAGCTTATCGGGGTGGAGTATGTGTACTGCCAATCCACAGATTTCACCGCCAAAGAGTACTACGTTCGTCGTGGTGAGATAAAATTCTAATTTTATGCTCATCTTCGGTTGAATCTTATCTAATATGATCTTTATACTTTGTGTGATGTTTATTGAATGTTGATTCATAGTCATTTCAACATAACATGTTAAACAATAATTTGACAAAAGTAGTATGGATTATTATCTTAGAGTATATTAATTAATGTGTACCTTTGTTGAATGTATTGAATTGTTATTTTTTTTTCTTTTTTTTTTCATTTCAAACAAAATAATGCAGTTGAGGAGGAACAGGCCAAGGAGGAGGACGAATCAGCCGATGATAAGGGCAACGAAGAGGCATGGGAAGAAGACGGCAATGACGACAATGACGAGGGGATTGAGAGAGACGCAGAGCAGCAGGATCCCATTGACGGCATCAGCGTCAACCATGCTGTCCTGGTCAAGTCTGAGCACTAACCACCTCGTGATACCAATCCAGTGCTGGACGACGTGCTCGCCCCTCGGAAGCACCTACATCTCCCTGGCTTCGAGGAGGTAGAGAGGCTGGCTCTCCTGCTAATCCAACTAGCCGACGATTCGGACGAGCATCTGATTCCACCTGAACTTCGTCTCCAGATCATCGCGGCAGCTGCAGCTCTCTCGGACCATGACAAATCTTGTAAATCATTTGTGAAGAGGTATGAGTCCAAATGGGGCCATACACTATTTGGCAGAGTTCATGGTCCAGAGTCACCACAAACCAGTGCAGCCCAAAAGACAAAGTTCGCGTGGATGAGGTACGCTCAGGCAGCTGCCGTTACCGAGGAGTCGAGGTTGCTGTACGTTGTGATCAAAATGTTGAAAAATCGACCCAAGGCCAGCTCCTTGTCATCTCCCACCAAAATTGCATGCCTCGTAAGAGGGCAGTACAAACGCATCGTCGATCGGGTACGAGATGACAGGAAGCTGGCAGAGGTGCCGATTCCTCTACCGAATATCAATGTTAAGTCCATTACGGCTTTCCTCACCAGGGAAAATAAGAGGATGAACTTTCTGTCCACAGTTGTTCCCAAGGCTCCCAGTCACCGCCGTGTAATGACGGCCAAGTCCATTCCCGATGCACCATCCCTGCCTTCAACATTGAGCATGCCTGACAGGGAACAGGTTCAGTACCCGACGGTGCCTTTCGAGACGGGCAACAGGCGTGGACAGAATAGGAAGTTAGACCTCAACACGCCAATTGATGATCCAATGCAAGCTCATCCATTGCCCACACTTGCAAAGCCAATCTTGCCAAAAGCGCCAATTCTGATGGTAGTTCCATTACAGCCACGTGCGGCATCCTTGTCGTTTCAGCCTTCCACATCAGCGCCTTTAAAGGTTACTCTCCCTCCTCCCCCACAGCCCAAAGCCAAGCCTATCATGCCAAACAAATCAAAGAAACCGTGCGCAGCTTGCGGGGTATTCAATTGTGGTGGCGATCGAAAACGGTACATTCCGTCCAAAGACAAGGTGACAAACAGCACTCAGAAGTTATTCACTTTCTGTCCCCGAACTCGCAAGTCCCTTACTCCAGGGTTCACGGATCGTACCTACGACAGTTACGATCATTTCAAAACTGTCGTGGACTCTGAGCTTGCAAAGAGAACATGAATTTCATAATATTCATCAATTGGTGAAATCTGAGGCTGGTTGCACATATGCTTGTATTATTCTTGTTTTGATTATATGTACTTATGCCCTTTTGTTAGGGAGCTCAGGTAATTTACTTCCTTGCCAGAGATGTTTGATGATACTTGATGCCTTGTTGCAGAGATGTATAGGCTTTTATAATGCAATATTGTTTATATGTACTTATGCCCCTTTTGTTAGGGAGCTCAGGTAATTTACTTCCTTGCCAGAGATGTTTGATGATACTTGATGCCTTCTTGCGGAGACGTATAGGCTTTTATAATGTTTTACTTTTTATATGTGCTTATGCCCTTTTGTTAGGGAACTCACGCCATTAACTTGCCTGCCACTTGATGCCTTGTTGTAGAGACGTAAAGGCTTTTATAATGCAATACTTTTTATATGTACTTATGCCTTTTTGCTAGGGTGCTCAGGTAATCTACTTGCCTGCCAGAGATGTTTGATGATACTTGATGCCTTGTTGCAGAGACGTAAAGTCTGTTATATGGTATCACTATTTATATGTACTTAAACCCTATTGTTAGGGAACTTGCCTGCCAGATATGTTTGATGATACTTGATGCCTTGTTGCAGAGACGTATAGGCTTTTATAATGTTTTACTTTTTATATGTACTTATGCCCTTTTGTTAGGGAACTCAGGCCATTAACTTGCCTGCCACTTGATGCCTTGTTGCAGAGATGTATAGGCTTTTATAATGCAATACTGTTTATATGTACTTATGCCCTTTTGCTAGGGTGCTCAGGTAATCTACTTGCCTGCCAGAGATGTTTGATGATACTTGATGCCTTGTTGCAGAGACGTAAAGTCTGTTATATGGTATCACTATTTATATGTACTTAAACCCTATTGTTAGGGAACTTGCCTGCCAGATATGTTTGATGATACTTGATGCCTTGTTGCAGAGACGTATAGGCTTTTATAATGTTTTACTTTTTATATGTACTTATGCCCTTTTGTTAGGGAACTCAGGCCATTAACTTGCCTGCCACTTGATGCCTTGTTGCAGAGATGTATAGGCTTTTATAATGCAATACTGTTTATATGTACTTATGCCCTTTTGCTAGGGTGCTCAGGTAATCTACTTGCCTGCCAGAGATGTTTGATGATACTTGATGCCTTGTTGCAGAGACGTAAAGTCTGTTATATGGTATCACTATTTATATGTACTTAAACCCTATTGTTAGGGAACTTGCCTGCCAGATATGTTTGATGATACTTGATGCCTTCTTGTGGAAACGTACAGGCTTTTATAATGTATTACTTTTTATATGTACTTATGCCCTTTTGTAAGGGAATTTGATACCATGTTGCAAAGAAATATTGGCTTTGTTGATGTTGAAAGCCACAGTGCCAAAGATCTTTTATTTTATTTGTACATAATGCCTTTCACCGAGGCGATAGATGATGGTATTTTACGAAAGCATATATTTTGTATGCTTAATTCTTGCTTTTATAAGAGGCCAATTTTATTATGATTATTCATATTATTATTATTCAAACAGAACAGAAAAACAAAGAAGAAGAATGATACTATGTTTATTAAAACATAAAGAACAAGCAATGCATAAAATTCATGTCAGACTTTTTTCTGTCTTTGTGTGAGAATGAATGTTGCGTATGTTTGTGTGTGTGTTGTATGTTTGTTTGTATGTGTGTGTATATTCATGTGTGTATGTGTGTATGTAAGCGTGTGTGTTCGTATGTTTGTGTATGAATGTACGTGTGTCTGGGTGTATGTGTGTGTGTGTGTGATTGTATGTGTGTCTGTGTGTATGTGCATGTGTTTGCGTGTGTGTGTTTCTGTGTGTAAAATTAGACAAACAAAATACAACAAAACAATCAAGTGAACAATAACAAACAATAAAACAAACAAAGACACCAATAAAAACACAAATAAACAAACAAAAACAAACAAAATTGATTGATTGACTGAATATGATTTTAGTGTATGCATGTCAATGCTAAATGGGACACAAGCAGACGATGTTTCATCTTTTCGTCACCAGGTGGCGCTCTTTAAACTTCCGACATGGTCATCATTTCCCCTTTTTTTTCGTCCTTCGATCACCGCGACAGGTGGATTTTCGTGGTGATCGTCAAGGTCGTAGTAGTACTCAGGGGGGTCGTACCCCGTTCCCAGGCGGTCTCCCATCCAAGTACTAACCGAGCCCTGTGCTGCTTGACTTCGGTGATCGGACGAGAACCGGTATATTCAGCATGGTATGGTCGTAGGCTCTTGCTCCATCAAAGTCAAGCTATTTGAAGGGATACTATGACGTCATCATCTATTTAATCCCTGTCAGTAATAATATTGGTTTCTTGATGTCTTCAGTCATTCCACCGATCTTTCATTGGGTTTGTTTCAGTTTCCATCGGATGCCTACCTACGAGAATTTTGAGATATTGTCGTGTTTTTTTTCTTGGATGCGCACCTGTGTGTGACGCAACAATTCACATGATGGTGTAGGCCTTGAACTGCGCGCCTCGTCTCTTGGAGACCCTGTGCTTGCAAACAAACGACTTTCCTCATTGCCTTGAATGTCGGACATCAAGCGAAAAGTTTATTCCTGCTCTATTAAAAAGGGTGACGAAGGAGACGAAAAAGACAACAAAAAGAGACAAAAGTGATACTATAAGGAAAACAAATACCAACGACTTAAAATGTAAAAATGAATAAAGGGGCATTTCATGAAGCAAAAAATGCCTACAACACCCGGTATTCCCAGGCGGTCTCCCATCCAAGTACTAACCGAGCCCTATGCTGCTTGACTTCGGTGATCGGACGAGAACCGGTATATTCAGCATGGTATGGTCGTAGGCTCTTGCTCCATCAAAGTCAAGCTATTTGAAGGGATACTATGACGTCATCATCTATTTAATCCCTGTCAGTAATAATATTGGTTTCTTGATGTCTTCAGTCATTCCACCGATCTTTCATTGGGTTTGTTTCAGTTTCCATCGGATGCCTACCTACGAGAATTTTGAGATATTGTCGTGTTTTTTTTCTTGGATGCGCACCTGTGTGTGACGCAACAATTCACATGATGGTGTAGGCCTTGAACTGCGCGCCTCGTCTCTTGGAGACCCTGTGCTTGCAAACAAACGACTTTCCTCATTGCCTTGAATGTCGGACATCAAGCGAAAAGTTTATTCCTGCTCTATTAAAAAGGGTGACGAAGGAGACGAAAAAGACAACAAAAAGAGACAAAAGTGATACTATAAGGAAAACAAATACCAACGACTTAAAATGTAAAAATGAATAAAGGGGCATTTCATGAAGCAAAAAATGCCTACAACACCCGGTATTCCCAGGCGGTCTCCCATCCAAGTACTAACCGAGCCCTATGCTGCTTGACTTCGGTGATCGGACGAGAACCGGTATATTCAGCATGGTATGGTCGTAGGCTCTTGCTCCATCAAAGTCAAGCTATTTGAAGGGATACTATGACGTCATCATCTATTTAATCCCTGTCAGTAATAATATTGGTTTCTTGATGTCTTCAGTCATTCCACCGATCTTTCATTGGGTTTGTTTCAGTTTCCATCGGATGCCTACCTACGAGAATTTTGAGATATTGTCGTGTTTTTTTTTCTTGGATGCGCACCTGTGTGTGACGCAACAATTCACATGATGGTGTAGGCCTTGAACTGCGCGCCTCGTCTCTTGGAGACCCTGTGCTTGCAAACAAACGACTTTCCTCATTGCCTTGAATGTCGGACATCAAGCGAAAAGTTTATTCCTGCTCTATTAAAAAGGGTGACGAAGGAGACGAAAAAGACAACAAAAAGAGACAAAAGTGATACTATAAGGAAAACAAATACCAACGACTTAAAATGTAAAAATGAATAAAGGGGCATTTCATGAAGCAAAAAATGCCTACAACACCCGGTATTCCCAGGCGGTCTCCCATCCAAGTACTAACCGAGCCCTATGCTGCTTGACTTCGGTGATCGGACGAGAACCGGTATATTCAGCATGGTATGGTCGTAGGCTCTTGCTCCATCAAAGTCAAGCTATTTGAAGGGATACTATGACGTCATCATCTATTTAATCCCTGTCAGTAATAATATTGGTTTCTTGATGTCTTCAGTCATTCCACCGATCTTTCATTGGGTTTGTTTCAGTTTCCATCGGATGCCTACCTACGAGAATTTTGAGATATTGTCGTGTTTTTTTTTCTTGGATGCGCACCTGTGTGTGACGCAACAATTCACATGATGGTGTAGGCCTTGAACTGCGCGCCTCGTCTCTTGGAGACCCTGTGCTTGCAAACAAACGACTTTCCTCATTGCCTTGAATGTCGGACATCAAGCGAAAAGTTTATTCCTGCTCTATTAAAAAGGGTGACGAAGGAGACGAAAAAGACAACAAAAAGAGACAAAAGTGATACTATAAGGAAAACAAATACCAACGACTTAAAATGTAAAAATGAATAAAGGGGCATTTCATGAAGCAAAAAATGCCTACAACACCCGGTATTCCCAGGCGGTCTCCCATCCAAGTACTAACCGAGCCCTATGCTGCTTGACTTCGGTGATCGGACGAGAACCGGTATATTCAGCATGGTATGGTCGTAGGCTCTTGCTCCATCAAAGTCAAGCTATTTGAAGGGATACTATGACGTCATCATCTATTTAATCCCTGTCAGTAATAATATTGGTTTCTTGATGTCTTCAGTCATTCCACCGATCTTTCATTGGGTTTGTTTCAGTTTCCATCGGATGCCTACCTACGAGAATTTTGAGATATTGTCGTGTTTTTTTTCTTGGATGCGCACCTGTGTGTGACGCAACAATTCACATGATGGTGTAGGCCTTGAACTGCGCGCCTCGTCTCTTGGAGACCCTGTGCTTGCAAACAAACGACTTTCCTCATTGCCTTGAATGTCGGACATCAAGCGAAAAGTTTATTCCTGCTCTATTAAAAAGGGTGACGAAGGAGACGAAAAAGACAACAAAAAGAGACAAAAGTGATACTATAAGGAAAACAAATACCAACGACTTAAAATGTAAAAATGAATAAAGGGGCATTTCATGAAGCAAAAAATGCCTACAACACCCGGTATTCCCAGGCGGTCTCCCATCCAAGTACTAACCGAGCCCTATGCTGCTTGACTTCGGTGATCGGACGAGAACCGGTATATTCAGCATGGTATGGTCGTAGGCTCTTGCTCCATCAAAGTCAAGCTATTTGAAGGGATACTATGACGTCATCATCTATTTAATCCCTGTCAGTAATAATATTGGTTTCTTGATGTCTTCAGTCATTCCACCGATCTTTCATTGGGTTTGTTTCAGTTTCCATCGGATGCCTACCTACGAGAATTTTGAGATATTGTCGTGTTTTTTTTCTTGGATGCGCACCTGTGTGTGACGCAACAATTCACATGATGGTGTAGGCCTTGAACTGCGCGCCTCGTCTCTTGGAGACCCTGTGCTTGCAAACAAACGACTTTCCTCATTGCCTTGAATGTCGGACATCAAGCGAAAAGTTTATTCCTGCTCTATTAAAAAGGGTGACGAAGGAGACGAAAAAGACAACAAAAAGAGACAAAAGTGATACTATAAGGAAAACAAATACCAACGACTTAAAATGTAAAAATGAATAAAGGGGCATTTCATGAAGCAAAAAATGCCTACAACACCCGGTATTCCCAGGCGGTCTCCCATCCAAGTACTAACCGAGCCCTATGCTGCTTGACTTCGGTGATCGGACGAGAACCGGTATATTCAGCATGGTATGGTCGTAGGCTCTTGCTCCATCAAAGTCAAGCTATTTGAAGGGATACTATGACGTCATCATCTATTTAATCCCTGTCAGTAATAATATTGGTTTCTTGATGTCTTCAGTCATTCCACCGATCTTTCATTGGGTTTGTTTCAGTTTCCATCGGATGCCTACCTACGAGAATTTTGAGATATTGTCGTGTTTTTTTTCTTGGATGCGCACCTGTGTGTGACGCAACAATTCACATGATGGTGTAGGCCTTGAACTGCGCGCCTCGTCTCTTGGAGACCCTGTGCTTGCAAACAAACGACTTTCCTCATTGCCTTGAATGTCGGACATCAAGCGAAAAGTTTATTCCTGCTCTATTAAAAAGGGTGACGAAGGAGACGAAAAAGACAACAAAAAGAGACAAAAGTGATACTATAAGGAAAACAAATACCAACGACTTAAAATGTAAAAATGAATAAAGGGGCATTTCATGAAGCAAAAAATGCCTACAACACCCGGTATTCCCAGGCGGTCTCCCATCCAAGTACTAACCGAGCCCTATGGTGGGTCATTCTCAAAAAAATGTTACAATTCACAAAAAACGTGTCTCGACTATTTTATGGCCGCTAGCTTCACAACCCTGAGCATTTTCTACAAAAATTTCATCAAGAAAATTACAATAATAGACTAGCTCCACAAAGCATATGCGACCAGTGACTAGTAAAGCTCTAATTTTATTACAAAAGCCTTTTATTATTATTTTTTTTAGAATCGACACTGTCTCGGGTCAGTTTTAGATTTTACTATCATTCTCTTTCCTAAGTAGTCTGTATTTCTTACCTACATTAATGTCTGGTGAGGGCAGCTTGGTGTAAACATCTGACATACTGCGCTTATCCTAGTATTTGATGTTCCCTTTGTGATTAATTTCACTTTTAACTTTGTCCCTAATTCATTTTAACCTCCGTAACGAATACTGCCACAAGTTTTTTCTCCCTTTCAAACTGAATCATATTATGTGATAATGTGTCTGCAAGTAGAGTGATATTCATTAATAAATAATTGATAGGGAATTATCATATATGTTTCCTGCATTACACGAAAATAAAGGACTATTCTTAAAAAATGAAATGTATGACTAAACAGATTTAACATCCGTAACGCACCTTAAGAAAATATGCACTTTGGCAGTTCTGTTAAGGATTCAGTATTATATAGGATAAGAGACACCTTTCATAATAAATACAACTTTTAAAGGCAGGGCTGCTAAATAAGGACTACGTTGGACCATAAAGCATAAAGACATTAACTTCCGTAACGCATTAACTTCCGTAACATTTTTTCTTGAATTTGCTACAAATTTGTGCTATACTGAATCACTCCGGATCATACAGATATAAATCATATAAGGTATCCTCCACCTACTTACCCATAAAAATAATAGCTATTCATCCATGTCAAATTATTATTACACACCTTATTTTTAACATCCCTTTGAAAAGAGGGAAAATTGCCAGCGAAAACAATTTCCCGAGAATTATATATGATATTTAATGCTTTTGGAATTTTTAATAATTCAAACTACAAATTTTGAATATTGGCATCTCCTTTAGAACTTAAAATGTATAACTTCCTTTGCTATATAAAGTGCATTAACTTCCGTAACAATTACTGTTACGGAAGTTAATACGCTTCTCTGCTGTACTTTGCTGAGATTGATAGTACGATTCTCGTTTCAGAATAGGTGACATGACTTTGTCTAATGCTGAAGTCGGCAGAAATGGTGTAGAGAAAGGGAAAGAGAAAAATTAAGCTTTCATGGACAGGGAAAGAGAAAGAAAAACTGTTTGCAATGACTCATGAGGAGGATTAATGTATCACCGATCAAAAATGTGAGCGCAAAGCGCGAGCTAAAACTTGTGTATAGTTTAACCTGAAAACTTGAAATTCTATAGCATTTTTGTAAAAATGATCAGGGTGTTATCTGAATAAACTATTAATGCTAGTACAAAGTGCTAGCTGATTTTTTTTCGTATTCTGACTGAAAGCTTGACATTCTAAACACTCTTTATACCAATCACAAGGATGGGTATCTTAATTGAAGCGACTGTAATTTTTTTTATTTTTTGATCTAAAAACAAAAATTTTTGGACGTTTTAATTTGAGAACAAGATATATATATCCAATAAACAATTATTGCAAATCATAAAAAGGATGGGTGTCTTGCTAAGGAAATGATGCGCAGCGAATGCGAAGCGCAAGCTGAAAATATGTGTCATTCCAATATGAAAACCTGACATTTTAAGCACGCTTTCAAATAAAGAGGACATAAATTGAATAAAAAAATATTGTATGCAATAGAATGCAAAAGAACAAGTGGGGATTACATGTATGTACACCATCAATCAACTCTTAATATTCATGAAGATATGCATAGACCAAACTGTTTCTCCAAAATAATGCAAATCTTTAAAATGGCATAACTTCGTTATTCTGTGATTATTGTAATCATAATTGCAGTATTTTGTTTGTCTGATTATTATTTGTTCAGATCATATTTTTCAGCCTGGATGACACCCTTAATGCGCATGAAAAGCGCTGAAATAATCGATATAGGCCTACTGACATGAAAATATGGAAAGGGGTATTTCAAACACTCACGGTTTGTTGGATTTATGAATGAAATACGTATTTCGATAATTAAACATTTTGGCTATTCAACATTTTTTTAAATCACGAACAGGATGCATAATTGCGTATCTCGATGAAACAAAATAATGAAAAAAAAATCGAGATTAGATCATATAGATTCCGTTAATAATTTATGTATTTGTGAATTTTTAGCCTCTTGTTTCATTCACCTTTTTTATTATTTTTTCCCCCATGTCCTTTTTTATATATTTTTTTCTTCTTTTTTCTATCTTTTTTGGCTATTGGCAAGCGGCGGGATTCCTTGTAACCCAGAGAACTCATCCTGGTTACTAGACTGCGATTGTTATTGTTTTTTGCCAGAAACTTTAAAGATGAACTGCAATTCTGTGGCCCGGTTATTCGGTTTTCTCATTCCAACTGTGAACAAGAACGACAATAAAATTACAGTTTCCGTTTCCTGTAATGTTTTTCACATTTTTTTTTCTTTTTTGAGGGGATGGCAAATTAGGCTATGCGTTCCACATTTATCTTTATTTAAAAAAAAGGTTATACGAATACCTATATATGGATTTTCATTAGCTAACAAATACTACAATTTGTAACTCGATTTAACTTCCGTAACGAGGATTGACAATGGTAAATGCCACTCGAGGATTTGATGGTAAAGTATCTTGGGATTCCCAGAATTGGTCATGCATTGCTTAAGATCTTGCTTAGGATTACTTAGGGCCAGAAACTTTTAAGATGAACTACAATTCTGTGGCCCGGTTATTCGGTTTTCTCATTCCAACTGTGAACAAGTACGACAACAAAAATGACAGTTGTCCGTTTCCTGTTCTGTTTTTAACATTTTTTTATTTGGGGGGGGGGGGGGAGTGGGAAAATTAAGCAATGCGTTCCACATTCATCTTCAATAAAGAAATAAAAAATGTTATACCAATACCTTAATATGGATGTTCCTAAGCTAACAAAATAAATATTGCAATTTGTAATTTGATTTTAACTTCCGTAACGAATGTTGACAAGGTTTAATGCCATCGAGAGGATTTAATGGTAAACTATCTTTGGATTCCCAGCATTGGTCATGCATTACTTAGGATTTAAGGTTATGGATGAAAGTTATTTTAGGGTTGCCTCATTCAAATTATGAACATTAAACTGAACGAAAGATGTGCGATGATTTTTATGGTACTTTTTGCTCAATGTTATTTGGTAAAATCCTGCTTCTGAAAAACAATATTGAATATTTTTTCTATCTTGCAAACATTTTGGCTTCAGTAAATAAAATTATTGATACCACACTAAAACTAAATGGTGTGCATTTCTATTTCAATCATTTCAAAAGTGATTTAATTGAGTAACATAAGTGAGCAATGCTAACGATTAACCTCCGTAACGTTGATATACAGTGCTTGAGTTAATCCGGTCAGTACTTCAAATTGACGCAACAGCGACTTGCCCCTTTTCTGTTGCCACTTTCTCATACATGGTACTTTCACAACATGTATCTTTCAACCCATTCTGTAGACTTCATTTTTACGATTTTTTCCCCCATCAATTGTAGCATTTTTCTGAGAATGACCCTGCTGCTTGACTTCGGTGATCGGACGAGAACCGGTATATTCAGCATGGTATGGTCGTAGGCTCTTGCTCCATCAAAGTCAAGCTATTTGAAGGGATACTATGACGTCATCATCTATTTAATCCCTGTCAGTAATAATATTGGTTTCTTGATGTCTTCAGTCATTCCACCGATCTTTCATTGGGTTTGTTTCAGTTTCCATCGGATGCCTACCTACGAGAATTTTGAGATATTGTCGTGTTTTTTTTCTTGGATGCGCACCTGTGTGTGACGCAACAATTCACATGATGGTGTAGGCCTTGAACTGCGCGCCTCGTCTCTTGGAGACCCTGTGCTTGCAAACAAACGACTTTCCTCATTGCCTTGAATGTCGGACATCAAGCGAAAAGTTTATTCCTGCTCTATTAAAAAGGGTGACGAAGGAGACGAAAAAGACAACAAAAAGAGACAAAAGTGATACTATAAGGAAAACAAATACCAACGACTTAAAATGTAAAAATGAATAAAGGGGCATTTCATGAAGCAAAAAATGCCTACAACACCCGGTATTCCCAGGCGGTCTCCCATCCAAGTACTAACCGAGCCCTATGCTGCTTGACTTCGGTGATCGGACGAGAACCGGTATATTCAGCATGGTATGGTCGTAGGCTCTTGCTCCATCAAAGTCAAGCTATTTGAAGGGATACTATGACGTCATCATCTATTTAATCCCTGTCAGTAATAATATTGGTTTCTTGATGTCTTCAGTCATTCCACCGATCTTTCATTGGGTTTGTTTCAGTTTCCATCGGATGCCTACCTACGAGAATTTTGAGATATTGTCGTGTTTTTTTTCTTGGATGCGCACCTGTGTGTGACGCAACAATTCACATGATGGTGTAGGCCTTGAACTGCGCGCCTCGTCTCTTGGAGACCCTGTGCTTGCAAACAAACGACTTTCCTCATTGCCTTGAATGTCGGACATCAAGCGAAAAGTTTATTCCTGCTCTATTAAAAAGGGTGACGAAGGAGACGAAAAAGACAACAAAAAGAGACAAAAGTGATACTATAAGGAAAACAAATACCAACGACTTAAAATGTAAAAATGAATAAAGGGGCATTTCATGAAGCAAAAAATGCCTACAACACCCGGTATTCCCAGGCGGTCTCCCATCCAAGTACTAACCGAGCCCTATGCTGCTTGACTTCGGTGATCGGACGAGAACCGGTATATTCAGCATGGTATGGTCGTAGGCTCTTGCTCCATCAAAGTCAAGCTATTTGAAGGGATACTATGACGTCATCATCTATTTAATCCCTGTCAGTAATAATATTGGTTTCTTGATGTCTTCAGTCATTCCACCGATCTTTCATTGGGTTTGTTTCAGTTTCCATCGGATGCCTACCTACGAGAATTTTGAGATATTGTCGTGTTTTTTTTCTTGGATGCGCACCTGTGTGTGACGCAACAATTCACATGATGGTGTAGGCCTTGAACTGCGCGCCTCGTCTCTTGGAGACCCTGTGCTTGCAAACAAACGACTTTCCTCATTGCCTTGAATGTCGGACATCAAGCGAAAAGTTTATTCCTGCTCTATTAAAAAGGGTGACGAAGGAGACGAAAAAGACAACAAAAAGAGACAAAAGTGATACTATAAGGAAAACAAATACCAACGACTTAAAATGTAAAAATGAATAAAGGGGCATTTCATGAAGCAAAAAATGCCTACAACACCCGGTATTCCCAGGCGGTCTCCCATCCAAGTACTAACCGAGCCCTATGCTGCTTGACTTCGGTGATCGGACGAGAACCGGTATATTCAGCATGGTATGGTCGTAGGCTCTTGCTCCATCAAAGTCAAGCTATTTGAAGGGATACTATGACGTCATCATCTATTTAATCCCTGTCAGTAATAATATTGGTTTCTTGATGTCTTCAGTCATTCCACCGATCTTTCATTGGGTTTGTTTCAGTTTCCATCGGATGCCTACCTACGAGAATTTTGAGATATTGTCGTGTTTTTTTTCTTGGATGCGCACCTGTGTGTGACGCAACAATTCACATGATGGTGTAGGCCTTGAACTGCGCGCCTCGTCTCTTGGAGACCCTGTGCTTGCAAACAAACGACTTTCCTCATTGCCTTGAATGTCGGACATCAAGCGAAAAGTTTATTCCTGCTCTATTAAAAAGGGTGACGAAGGAGACGAAAAAGACAACAAAAAGAGACAAAAGTGATACTATAAGGAAAACAAATACCAACGACTTAAAATGTAAAAATGAATAAAGGGGCATTTCATGAAGCAAAAAATGCCTACAACACCCGGTATTCCCAGGCGGTCTCCCATCCAAGTACTAACCGAGCCCTATGCTGCTTGACTTCGGTGATCGGACGAGAACCGGTATATTCAGCATGGTATGGTCGTAGGCTCTTGCTCCATCAAAGTCAAGCTATTTGAAGGGATACTATGACGTCATCATCTATTTAATCCCTGTCAGTAATAATATTGGTTTCTTGATGTCTTCAGTCATTCCACCGATCTTTCATTGGGTTTGTTTCAGTTTCCATCGGATGCCTACCTACGAGAATTTTGAGATATTGTCGTGTTTTTTTTCTTGGATGCGCACCTGTGTGTGACGCAACAATTCACATGATGGTGTAGGCCTTGAACTGCGCGCCTCGTCTCTTGGAGACCCTGTGCTTGCAAACAAACGACTTTCCTCATTGCCTTGAATGTCGGACATCAAGCGAAAAGTTTATTCCTGCTCTATTAAAAAGGGTGACGAAGGAGACGAAAAAGACAACAAAAAGAGACAAAAGTGATACTATAAGGAAAACAAATACCAACGACTTAAAATGTAAAAATGAATAAAGGGGCATTTCATGAAGCAAAAAATGCCTACAACACCCGGTATTCCCAGGCGGTCTCCCATCCAAGTACTAACCGAGCCCTATGCTGCTTGACTTCGGTGATCGGACGAGAACCGGTATATTCAGCATGGTATGGTCGTAGGCTCTTGCTCCATCAAAGTCAAGCTATTTGAAGGGATACTATGACGTCATCATCTATTTAATCCCTGTCAGTAATAATATTGGTTTCTTGATGTCTTCAGTCATTCCACCGATCTTTCATTGGGTTTGTTTCAGTTTCCATCGGATGCCTACCTACGAGAATTTTGAGATATTGTCGTGTTTTTTTTCTTGGATGCGCACCTGTGTGTGACGCAACAATTCACATGATGGTGTAGGCCTTGAACTGCGCGCCTCGTCTCTTGGAGACCCTGTGCTTGCAAACAAACGACTTTCCTCATTGCCTTGAATGTCGGACATCAAGCGAAAAGTTTATTCCTGCTCTATTAAAAAGGGTGACGAAGGAGACGAAAAAGACAACAAAAAGAGACAAAAGTGATACTATAAGGAAAACAAATACCAACGACTTAAAATGTAAAAATGAATAAAGGGGCATTTCATGAAGCAAAAAATGCCTACAACACCCGGTATTCCCAGGCGGTCTCCCATCCAAGTACTAACCGAGCCCTATGCTGCTTGACTTCGGTGATCGGACGAGAACCGGTATATTCAGCATGGTATGGTCGTAGGCTCTTGCTCCATCAAAGTCAAGCTATTTGAAGGGATACTATGACGTCATCATCTATTTAATCCCTGTCAGTAATAATATTGGTTTCTTGATGTCTTCAGTCATTCCACCGATCTTTCATTGGGTTTGTTTCAGTTTCCATCGGATGCCTACCTACGAGAATTTTGAGATATTGTCGTGTTTTTTTTCTTGGATGCGCACCTGTGTGTGACGCAACAATTCACATGATGGTGTAGGCCTTGAACTGCGCGCCTCGTCTCTTGGAGACCCTGTGCTTGCAAACAAACGACTTTCCTCATTGCCTTGAATGTCGGACATCAAGCGAAAAGTTTATTCCTGCTCTATTAAAAAGGGTGACGAAGGAGACGAAAAAGACAACAAAAAGAGACAAAAGTGATACTATAAGGAAAACAAATACCAACGACTTAAAATGTAAAAATGAATAAAGGGGCATTTCATGAAGCAAAAAATGCCTACAACACCCGGTATTCCCAGGCGGTCTCCCATCCAAGTACTAACCGAGCCCTATGCTGCTTGACTTCGGTGATCGGACGAGAACCGGTATATTCAGCATGGTATGGTCGTAGGCTCTTGCTCCATCAAAGTCAAGCTATTTGAAGGGATACTATGACGTCATCATCTATTTAATCCCTGTCAGTAATAATATTGGTTTCTTGATGTCTTCAGTCATTCCACCGATCTTTCATTGGGTTTGTTTCAGTTTCCATCGGATGCCTACCTACGAGAATTTTGAGATATTGTCGTGTTTTTTTTCTTGGATGCGCACCTGTGTGTGACGCAACAATTCACATGATGGTGTAGGCCTTGAACTGCGCGCCTCGTCTCTTGGAGACCCTGTGCTTGCAAACAAACGACTTTCCTCATTGCCTTGAATGTCGGACATCAAGCGAAAAGTTTATTCCTGCTCTATTAAAAAGGGTGACGAAGGAGACGAAAAAGACAACAAAAAGAGACAAAAGTGATACTATAAGGAAAACAAATACCAACGACTTAAAATGTAAAAATGAATAAAGGGGCATTTCATGAAGCAAAAAATGCCTACAACACCCGGTATTCCCAGGCGGTCTCCCATCCAAGTACTAACCGAGCCCTATGCTGCTTGACTTCGGTGATCGGACGAGAACCGGTATATTCAGCATGGTATGGTCGTAGGCTCTTGCTCCATCAAAGTCAAGCTATTTGAAGGGATACTATGACGTCATCATCTATTTAATCCCTGTCAGTAATAATATTGGTTTCTTGATGTCTTCAGTCGTTCCACCGATCTTTCATTGGGTTTGTTTCAGTTTCCATCGGATGCCTACCTACGAGAATTTTGAGATATTGTCGTGTTTTTTTTCTTGGATGCGCACCTGTGTGTGACGCAACAATTCACATGATGGTGTAGGCCTTGAACTGCGCGCCTCGTCTCTTGGAGACCCTGTGCTTGCAAACAAACGACTTTCCTCATTGCCTTGAATGTCGGACATCAAGCGAAAAGTTTATTCCTGCTCTATTAAAAAGGGTGACGAAGGAGACGAAAAAGACAACAAAAAGAGACAAAAGTGATACTATAAGGAAAACAAATACCAACGACTTAAAATGTAAAAATGAATAAAGGGGCATTTCATGAAGCAAAAAATGCCTACAACACCCGGTATTCCCAGGCGGTCTCCCATCCAAGTACTAACCGAGCCCTATGCTGCTTGACTTCGGTGATCGGACGAGAACCGGTATATTCAGCATGGTATGGTCGTAGGCTCTTGCTCCATCAAAGTCAAGCTATTTGAAGGGATACTATGACGTCATCATCTATTTAATCCCTGTCAGTAATAATATTGGTTTCTTGATGTCTTCAGTCATTCCACCGATCTTTCATTGGGTTTGTTTCAGTTTCCATCGGATGCCTACCTACGAGAATTTTGAGATATTGTCGTGTTTTTTTTCTTGGATGCGCACCTGTGTGTGACGCAACAATTCACATGATGGTGTAGGCCTTGAACTGCGCGCCTCGTCTCTTGGAGACCCTGTGCTTGCAAACAAACGACTTTCCTCATTGCCTTGAATGTCGGACATCAAGCGAAAAGTTTATTCCTGCTCTATTAAAAAGGGTGACGAAGGAGACGAAAAAGACAACAAAAAGAGACAAAAGTGATACTATAAGGAAAACAAATACCAACGACTTAAAATGTAAAAATGAATAAAGGGGCATTTCATGAAGCAAAAAATGCCTACAACACCCGGTATTCCCAGGCGGTCTCCCATCCAAGTACTAACCGAGCCCTATGCTGCTTGACTTCGGTGATCGGACGAGAACCGGTATATTCAGCATGGTATGGTCGTAGGCTCTTGCTCCATCAAAGTCAAGCTATTTGAAGGGATACTATGACGTCATCATCTATTTAATCCCTGTCAGTAATAATATTGGTTTCTTGATGTCTTCAGTCATTCCACCGATCTTTCATTGGGTTTGTTTCAGTTTCCATCGGATGCCTACCTACGAGAATTTTGAGATATTGTCGTGTTTTTTTTCTTGGATGCGCACCTGTGTGTGACGCAACAATTCACATGATGGTGTAGGCCTTGAACTGCGCGCCTCGTCTCTTGGAGACCCTGTGCTTGCAAACAAACGACTTTCCTCATTGCCTTGAATGTCGGACATCAAGCGAAAAGTTTATTCCTGCTCTATTAAAAAGGGTGACGAAGGAGACGAAAAAGACAACAAAAAGAGACAAAAGTGATACTATAAGGAAAACAAATACCAACGACTTAAAATGTAAAAATGAATAAAGGGGCATTTCATGAAGCAAAAAATGCCTACAACACCCGGTATTCCCAGGCGGTCTCCCATCCAAGTACTAACCGAGCCCTATGCTGCTTGACTTCGGTGATCGGACGAGAACCGGTATATTCAGCATGGTATGGTCGTAGGCTCTTGCTCCATCAAAGTCAAGCTATTTGAAGGGATACTATGACGTCATCATCTATTTAATCCCTGTCAGTAATAATATTGGTTTCTTGATGTCTTCAGTCATTCCACCGATCTTTCATTGGGTTTGTTTCAGTTTCCATCGGATGCCTACCTACGAGAATTTTGAGATATTGTCGTGTTTTTTTTCTTGGATGCGCACCTGTGTGTGACGCAACAATTCACATGATGGTGTAGGCCTTGAACTGCGCGCCTCGTCTCTTGGAGACCCTGTGCTTGCAAACAAACGACTTTCCTCATTGCCTTGAATGTCGGACATCAAGCGAAAAGTTTATTCCTGCTCTATTAAAAAGGGTGACGAAGGAGACGAAAAAGACAACAAAAAGAGACAAAAGTGATACTATAAGGAAAACAAATACCAACGACTTAAAATGTAAAAATGAATAAAGGGGCATTTCATGAAGCAAAAAATGCCTACAACACCCGGTATTCCCAGGCGGTCTCCCATCCAAGTACTAACCGAGCCCTATGCTGCTTGACTTCGGTGATCGGACGAGAACCGGTATATTCAGCATGGTATGGTCGTAGGCTCTTGCTCCATCAAAGTCAAGCTATTTGAAGGGATACTATGACGTCATCATCTATTTAATCCCTGTCAGTAATAATATTGGTTTCTTGATGTCTTCAGTCGTTCCACCGATCTTTCATTGGGTTTGTTTCAGTTTCCATCGGATGCCTACCTACGAGAATTTTGAGATATTGTCGTGTTTTTTTTCTTGGATGCGCACCTGTGTGTGACGCAACAATTCACATGATGGTGTAGGCCTTGAACTGCGCGCCTCGTCTCTTGGAGACCCTGTGCTTGCAAACAAACGACTTTCCTCATTGCCTTGAATGTCGGACATCAAGCGAAAAGTTTATTCCTGCTCTATTAAAAAGGGTGACGAAGGAGACGAAAAAGACAACAAAAAGAGACAAAAGTGATACTATAAGGAAAACAAATACCAACGACTTAAAATGTAAAAATGAATAAAGGGGCATTTCATGAAGCAAAAAATGCCTACAACACCCGGTATTCCCAGGCGGTCTCCCATCCAAGTACTAACCGAGCCCTATGCTGCTTGACTTCGGTGATCGGACGAGAACCGGTATATTCAGCATGGTATGGTCGTAGGCTCTTGCTCCATCAAAGTCAAGCTATTTGAAGGGATACTATGACGTCATCATCTATTTAATCCCTGTCAGTAATAATATTGGTTTCTTGATGTCTTCAGTCATTCCACCGATCTTTCATTGGGTTTGTTTCAGTTTCCATCGGATGCCTACCTACGAGAATTTTGAGATATTGTCGTGTTTTTTTTCTTGGATGCGCACCTGTGTGTGACGCAACAATTCACATGATGGTGTAGGCCTTGAACTGCGCGCCTCGTCTCTTGGAGACCCTGTGCTTGCAAACAAACGACTTTCCTCATTGCCTTGAATGTCGGACATCAAGCGAAAAGTTTATTCCTGCTCTATTAAAAAGGGTGACGAAGGAGACGAAAAAGACAACAAAAAGAGACAAAAGTGATACTATAAGGAAAACAAATACCAACGACTTAAAATGTAAAAATGAATAAAGGGGCATTTCATGAAGCAAAAAATGCCTACAACACCCGGTATTCCCAGGCGGTCTCCCATCCAAGTACTAACCGAGCCCTATGCTGCTTGACTTCGGTGATCGGACGAGAACCGGTATATTCAGCATGGTATGGTCGTAGGCTCTTGCTCCATCAAAGTCAAGCTATTTGAAGGGATACTATGACGTCATCATCTATTTAATCCCTGTCAGTAATAATATTGGTTTCTTGATGTCTTCAGTCATTCCACCGATCTTTCATTGGGTTTGTTTCAGTTTCCATCGGATGCCTACCTACGAGAATTTTGAGATATTGTCGTGTTTTTTTTCTTGGATGCGCACCTGTGTGTGACGCAACAATTCACATGATGGTGTAGGCCTTGAACTGCGCGCCTCGTCTCTTGGAGACCCTGTGCTTGCAAACAAACGACTTTCCTCATTGCCTTGAATGTCGGACATCAAGCGAAAAGTTTATTCCTGCTCTATTAAAAAGGGTGACGAAGGAGACGAAAAAGACAACAAAAAGAGACAAAAGTGATACTATAAGGAAAACAAATACCAACGACTTAAAATGTAAAAATGAATAAAGGGGCATTTCATGAAGCAAAAAATGCCTACAACACCCGGTATTCCCAGGCGGTCTCCCATCCAAGTACTAACCGAGCCCTATGCTGCTTGACTTCGGTGATCGGACGAGAACCGGTATATTCAGCATGGTATGGTCGTAGGCTCTTGCTCCATCAAAGTCAAGCTATTTGAAGGGATACTATGACGTCATCATCTATTTAATCCCTGTCAGTAATAATATTGGTTTCTTGATGTCTTCAGTCATTCCACCGATCTTTCATTGGGTTTGTTTCAGTTTCCATCGGATGCCTACCTACGAGAATTTTGAGATATTGTCGTGTTTTTTTTCTTGGATGCGCACCTGTGTGTGACGCAACAATTCACATGATGGTGTAGGCCTTGAACTGCGCGCCTCGTCTCTTGGAGACCCTGTGCTTGCAAACAAACGACTTTCCTCATTGCCTTGAATGTCGGACATCAAGCGAAAAGTTTATTCCTGCTCTATTAAAAAGGGTGACGAAGGAGACGAAAAAGACAACAAAAAGAGACAAAAGTGATACTATAAGGAAAACAAATACCAACGACTTAAAATGTAAAAATGAATAAAGGGGCATTTCATGAAGCAAAAAATGCCTACAACACCCGGTATTCCCAGGCGGTCTCCCATCCAAGTACTAACCGAGCCCTATGCTGCTTGACTTCGGTGATCGGACGAGAACCGGTATATTCAGCATGGTATGGTCGTAGGCTCTTGCTCCATCAAAGTCAAGCTATTTGAAGGGATACTATGACGTCATCATCTATTTAATCCCTGTCAGTAATAATATTGGTTTCTTGATGTCTTCAGTCATTCCACCGATCTTTCATTGGGTTTGTTTCAGTTTCCATCGGATGCCTACCTACGAGAATTTTGAGATATTGTCGTGTTTTTTTTCTTGGATGCGCACCTGTGTGTGACGCAACAATTCACATGATGGTGTAGGCCTTGAACTGCGCGCCTCGTCTCTTGGAGACCCTGTGCTTGCAAACAAACGACTTTCCTCATTGCCTTGAATGTCGGACATCAAGCGAAAAGTTTATTCCTGCTCTATTAAAAAGGGTGACGAAGGAGACGAAAAAGACAACAAAAAGAGACAAAAGTGATACTATAAGGAAAACAAATACCAACGACTTAAAATGTAAAAATGAATAAAGGGGCATTTCATGAAGCAAAAAATGCCTACAACACCCGGTATTCCCAGGCGGTCTCCCATCCAAGTACTAACCGAGCCCTATGCTGCTTGACTTCGGTGATCGGACGAGAACCGGTATATTCAGCATGGTATGGTCGTAGGCTCTTGCTCCATCAAAGTCAAGCTATTTGAAGGGATACTATGACGTCATCATCTATTTAATCCCTGTCAGTAATAATATTGGTTTCTTGATGTCTTCAGTCATTCCACCGATCTTTCATTGGGTTTGTTTCAGTTTCCATCGGATGCCTACCTACGAGAATTTTGAGATATTGTCGTGTTTTTTTTCTTGGATGCGCACCTGTGTGTGACGCAACAATTCACATGATGGTGTAGGCCTTGAACTGCGCGCCTCGTCTCTTGGAGACCCTGTGCTTGCAAACAAACGACTTTCCTCATTGCCTTGAATGTCGGACATCAAGCGAAAAGTTTATTCCTGCTCTATTAAAAAGGGTGACGAAGGAGACGAAAAAGACAACAAAAAGAGACAAAAGTGATACTATAAGGAAAACAAATACCAACGACTTAAAATGTAAAAATGAATAAAGGGGCATTTCATGAAGCAAAAAATGCCTACAACACCCGGTATTCCCAGGCGGTCTCCCATCCAAGTACTAACCGAGCCCTATGCTGCTTGACTTCGGTGATCGGACGAGAACCGGTATATTCAGCATGGTATGGTCGTAGGCTCTTGCTCCATCAAAGTCAAGCTATTTGAAGGGATACTATGACGTCATCATCTATTTAATCCCTGTCAGTAATAATATTGGTTTCTTGATGTCTTCAGTCATTCCACCGATCTTTCATTGGGTTTGTTTCAGTTTCCATCGGATGCCTACCTACGAGAATTTTGAGATATTGTCGTGTTTTTTTTCTTGGATGCGCACCTGTGTGTGACGCAACAATTCACATGATGGTGTAGGCCTTGAACTGCGCGCCTCGTCTCTTGGAGACCCTGTGCTTGCAAACAAACGACTTTCCTCATTGCCTTGAATGTCGGACATCAAGCGAAAAGTTTATTCCTGCTCTATTAAAAAGGGTGACGAAGGAGACGAAAAAGACAACAAAAAGAGACAAAAGTGATACTATAAGGAAAACAAATACCAACGACTTAAAATGTAAAAATGAATAAAGGGGCATTTCATGAAGCAAAAAATGCCTACAACACCCGGTATTCCCAGGCGGTCTCCCATCCAAGTACTAACCGAGCCCTATGCTGCTTGACTTCGGTGATCGGACGAGAACCGGTATATTCAGCATGGTATGGTCGTAGGCTCTTGCTCCATCAAAGTCAAGCTATTTGAAGGGATACTATGACGTCATCATCTATTTAATCCCTGTCAGTAATAATATTGGTTTCTTGATGTCTTCAGTCATTCCACCGATCTTTCATTGGGTTTGTTTCAGTTTCCATCGGATGCCTACCTACGAGAATTTTGAGATATTGTCGTGTTTTTTTTCTTGGATGCGCACCTGTGTGTGACGCAACAATTCACATGATGGTGTAGGCCTTGAACTGCGCGCCTCGTCTCTTGGAGACCCTGTGCTTGCAAACAAACGACTTTCCTCATTGCCTTGAATGTCGGACATCAAGCGAAAAGTTTATTCCTGCTCTATTAAAAAGGGTGACGAAGGAGACGAAAAAGACAACAAAAAGAGACAAAAGTGATACTATAAGGAAAACAAATACCAACGACTTAAAATGTAAAAATGAATAAAGGGGCATTTCATGAAGCAAAAAATGCCTACAACACCCGGTATTCCCAGGCGGTCTCCCATCCAAGTACTAACCGAGCCCTATGCTGCTTGACTTCGGTGATCGGACGAGAACCGGTATATTCAGCATGGTATGGTCGTAGGCTCTTGCTCCATCAAAGTCAAGCTATTTGAAGGGATACTATGACGTCATCATCTATTTAATCCCTGTCAGTAATAATATTGGTTTCTTGATGTCTTCAGTCATTCCACCGATCTTTCATTGGGTTTGTTTCAGTTTCCATCGGATGCCTACCTACGAGAATTTTGAGATATTGTCGTGTTTTTTTTCTTGGATGCGCACCTGTGTGTGACGCAACAATTCACATGATGGTGTAGGCCTTGAACTGCGCGCCTCGTCTCTTGGAGACCCTGTGCTTGCAAACAAACGACTTTCCTCATTGCCTTGAATGTCGGACATCAAGCGAAAAGTTTATTCCTGCTCTATTAAAAAGGGTGACGAAGGAGACGAAAAAGACAACAAAAAGAGACAAAAGTGATACTATAAGGAAAACAAATACCAACGACTTAAAATGTAAAAATGAATAAAGGGGCATTTCATGAAGCAAAAAATGCCTACAACACCCGGTATTCCCAGGCGGTCTCCCATCCAAGTACTAACCGAGCCCTATGCTGCTTGACTTCGGTGATCGGACGAGAACCGGTATATTCAGCATGGTATGGTCGTAGGCTCTTGCTCCATCAAAGTCAAGCTATTTGAAGGGATACTATGACGTCATCATCTATTTAATCCCTGTCAGTAATAATATTGGTTTCTTGATGTCTTCAGTCATTCCACCGATCTTTCATTGGGTTTGTTTCAGTTTCCATCGGATGCCTACCTACGAGAATTTTGAGATATTGTCGTGTTTTTTTTCTTGGATGCGCACCTGTGTGTGACGCAACAATTCACATGATGGTGTAGGCCTTGAACTGCGCGCCTCGTCTCTTGGAGACCCTGTGCTTGCAAACAAACGACTTTCCTCATTGCCTTGAATGTCGGACATCAAGCGAAAAGTTTATTCCTGCTCTATTAAAAAGGGTGACGAAGGAGACGAAAAAGACAACAAAAAGAGACAAAAGTGATACTATAAGGAAAACAAATACCAACGACTTAAAATGTAAAAATGAATAAAGGGGCATTTCATGAAGCAAAAAATGCCTACAACACCCGGTATTCCCAGGCGGTCTCCCATCCAAGTACTAACCGAGCCCTATGCTGCTTGACTTCGGTGATCGGACGAGAACCGGTATATTCAGCATGGTATGGTCGTAGGCTCTTGCTCCATCAAAGTCAAGCTATTTGAAGGGATACTATGACGTCATCATCTATTTAATCCCTGTCAGTAATAATATTGGTTTCTTGATGTCTTCAGTCATTCCACCGATCTTTCATTGGGTTTGTTTCAGTTTCCATCGGATGCCTACCTACGAGAATTTTGAGATATTGTCGTGTTTTTTTTCTTGGATGCGCACCTGTGTGTGACGCAACAATTCACATGATGGTGTAGGCCTTGAACTGCGCGCCTCGTCTCTTGGAGACCCTGTGCTTGCAAACAAACGACTTTCCTCATTGCCTTGAATGTCGGACATCAAGCGAAAAGTTTATTCCTGCTCTATTAAAAAGGGTGACGAAGGAGACGAAAAAGACAACAAAAAGAGACAAAAGTGATACTATAAGGAAAACAAATACCAACGACTTAAAATGTAAAAATGAATAAAGGGGCATTTCATGAAGCAAAAAATGCCTACAACACCCGGTATTCCCAGGCGGTCTCCCATCCAAGTACTAACCGAGCCCTATGCTGCTTGACTTCGGTGATCGGACGAGAACCGGTATATTCAGCATGGTATGGTCGTAGGCTCTTGCTCCATCAAAGTCAAGCTATTTGAAGGGATACTATGACGTCATCATCTATTTAATCCCTGTCAGTAATAATATTGGTTTCTTGATGTCTTCAGTCATTCCACCGATCTTTCATTGGGTTTGTTTCAGTTTCCATCGGATGCCTACCTACGAGAATTTTGAGATATTGTCGTGTTTTTTTTCTTGGATGCGCACCTGTGTGTGACGCAACAATTCACATGATGGTGTAGGCCTTGAACTGCGCGCCTCGTCTCTTGGAGACCCTGTGCTTGCAAACAAACGACTTTCCTCATTGCCTTGAATGTCGGACATCAAGCGAAAAGTTTATTCCTGCTCTATTAAAAAGGGTGACGAAGGAGACGAAAAAGACAACAAAAAGAGACAAAAGTGATACTATAAGGAAAACAAATACCAACGACTTAAAATGTAAAAATGAATAAAGGGGCATTTCATGAAGCAAAAAATGCCTACAACACCCGGTATTCCCAGGCGGTCTCCCATCCAAGTACTAACCGAGCCCTATGCTGCTTGACTTCGGTGATCGGACGAGAACCGGTATATTCAGCATGGTATGGTCGTAGGCTCTTGCTCCATCAAAGTCAAGCTATTTGAAGGGATACTATGACGTCATCATCTATTTAATCCCTGTCAGTAATAATATTGGTTTCTTGATGTCTTCAGTCATTCCACCGATCTTTCATTGGGTTTGTTTCAGTTTCCATCGGATGCCTACCTACGAGAATTTTGAGATATTGTCGTGTTTTTTTTCTTGGATGCGCACCTGTGTGTGACGCAACAATTCACATGATGGTGTAGGCCTTGAACTGCGCGCCTCGTCTCTTGGAGACCCTGTGCTTGCAAACAAACGACTTTCCTCATTGCCTTGAATGTCGGACATCAAGCGAAAAGTTTATTCCTGCTCTATTAAAAAGGGTGACGAAGGAGACGAAAAAGACAACAAAAAGAGACAAAAGTGATACTATAAGGAAAACAAATACCAACGACTTAAAATGTAAAAATGAATAAAGGGGCATTTCATGAAGCAAAAAATGCCTACAACACCCGGTATTCCCAGGCGGTCTCCCATCCAAGTACTAACCGAGCCCTATGGTGGGTCATTCTCAAAAAAATGTTACAATTCACAAAAAACGTGTCTCGACTATTTTATGGCCGCTAGCTTCACAACCCTGAGCATTTTCTACAAAAATTTCATCAAGAAAATTACAATAATAGACTAGCTCCACAAAGCATATGCGACCAGTGACTAGTAAAGCTCTAATTTTATTACAAAAGCCTTTTATTATTATTTTTTTTAGAATCGACACTGTCTCGGGTCAGTTTTAGATTTTACTATCATTCTCTTTCCTAAGTAGTCTGTATTTCTTACCTACATTAATGTCTGGTGAGGGCAGCTTGGTGTAAACATCTGACATACTGCGCTTATCCTAGTATTTGATGTTCCCTTTGTGATTAATTTCACTTTTAACTTTGTCCCTAATTCATTTTAACCTCCGTAACGAATACTGCCACAAGTTTTTTCTCCCTTTCAAACTGAATCATATTATGTGATAATGTGTCTGCAAGTAGAGTGATATTCATTAATAAATAATTGATAGGGAATTATCATATATGTTTCCTGCATTACACGAAAATAAAGGACTATTCTTAAAAAATGAAATGTATGACTAAACAGATTTAACATCCGTAACGCACCTTAAGAAAATATGCACTTTGGCAGTTCTGTTAAGGATTCAGTATTATATAGGATAAGAGACACCTTTCATAATAAATACAACTTTTAAAGGCAGGGCTGCTAAATAAGGACTACGTTGGACCATAAAGCATAAAGACATTAACTTCCGTAACGCATTAACTTCCGTAACATTTTTTCTTGAATTTGCTACAAATTTGTGCTATACTGAATCACTCCGGATCATACAGATATAAATCATATAAGGTATCCTCCACCTACTTACCCATAAAAATAATAGCTATTCATCCATGTCAAATTATTATTACACACCTTATTTTTAACATCCCTTTGAAAAGAGGGAAAATTGCCAGCGAAAACAATTTCCCGAGAATTATATATGATATTTAATGCTTTTGGAATTTTTAATAATTCAAACTACAAATTTTGAATATTGGCATCTCCTTTAGAACTTAAAATGTATAACTTCCTTTGCTATATAAAGTGCATTAACTTCCGTAACAATTACTGTTACGGAAGTTAATACGCTTCTCTGCTGTACTTTGCTGAGATTGATAGTACGATTCTCGTTTCAGAATAGGTGACATGACTTTGTCTAATGCTGAAGTCGGCAGAAATGGTGTAGAGAAAGGGAAAGAGAAAAATTAAGCTTTCATGGACAGGGAAAGAGAAAGAAAAACTGTTTGCAATGACTCATGAGGAGGATTAATGTATCACCGATCAAAAATGTGAGCGCAAAGCGCGAGCTAAAACTTGTGTATAGTTTAACCTGAAAACTTGAAATTCTATAGCATTTTTGTAAAAATGATCAGGGTGTTATCTGAATAAACTATTAATGCTAGTACAAAGTGCTAGCTGATTTTTTTTTCGTATTCTGACTGAAAGCTTGACATTCTAAACACTCTTTATACCAATCACAAGGATGGGTATCTTAATTGAAGCGACTGTAATTTTTTTTATTTTTTGATCTAAAAACAAAAATTTTTGGACGTTTTAATTTGAGAACAAGATATATATATCCAATAAACAATTATTGCAAATCATAAAAAGGATGGGTGTCTTGCTAAGGAAATGATGCGCAGCGAATGCGAAGCGCAAGCTGAAAATATGTGTCATTCCAATATGAAAACCTGACATTTTAAGCACGCTTTCAAATAAAGAGGACATAAATTGAATAAAAAAATATTGTATGCAATAGAATGCAAAAGAACAAGTGGGGATTACATGTATGTACACCATCAATCAACTCTTAATATTCATGAAGATATGCATAGACCAAACTGTTTCTCCAAAATAATGCAAATCTTTAAAATGGCATAACTTCGTTATTCTGTGATTATTGTAATCATAATTGCAGTATTTTGTTTGTCTGATTATTATTTGTTCAGATCATATTTTTCAGCCTGGATGACACCCTTAATGCGCATGAAAAGCGCTGAAATAATCGATATAGGCCTACTGACATGAAAATATGGAAAGGGGTATTTCAAACACTCACGGTTTGTTGGATTTATGAATGAAATACGTATTTCGATAATTAAACATTTTGGCTATTCAACATTTTTTTAAATCACGAACAGGATGCATAATTGCGTATCTCGATGAAACAAAATAATGAAAAAAAAATCGAGATTAGATCATATAGATTCCGTTAATAATTTATGTATTTGTGAATTTTTAGCCTCTTGTTTCATTCACCTTTTTTATTATTTTTTCCCCCATGTCCTTTTTTATATATTTTTTTCTTCTTTTTTCTATCTTTTTTGGCTATTGGCAAGCGGCGGGATTCCTTGTAACCCAGAGAACTCATCCTGGTTACTAGACTGCGATTGTTATTGTTTTTTGCCAGAAACTTTAAAGATGAACTGCAATTCTGTGGCCCGGTTATTCGGTTTTCTCATTCCAACTGTGAACAAGAACGACAATAAAATTACAGTTTCCGTTTCCTGTAATGTTTTTCACATTTTTTTTTCTTTTTTGAGGGGATGGCAAATTAGGCTATGCGTTCCACATTTATCTTTATTTAAAAAAAAGGTTATACGAATACCTATATATGGATTTTCATTAGCTAACAAATACTACAATTTGTAACTCGATTTAACTTCCGTAACGAGGATTGACAATGGTAAATGCCACTCGAGGATTTGATGGTAAAGTATCTTGGGATTCCCAGAATTGGTCATGCATTGCTTAAGATCTTGCTTAGGATTACTTAGGGCCAGAAACTTTTAAGATGAACTACAATTCTGTGGCCCGGTTATTCGGTTTTCTCATTCCAACTGTGAACAAGTACGACAACAAAAATGACAGTTGTCCGTTTCCTGTTCTGTTTTTAACATTTTTTTATTTGGGGGGGGGGGGGGAGTGGGAAAATTAAGCAATGCGTTCCACATTCATCTTCAATAAAGAAATAAAAAATGTTATACCAATACCTTAATATGGATGTTCCTAAGCTAACAAAATAAATATTGCAATTTGTAATTTGATTTTAACTTCCGTAACGAATGTTGACAAGGTTTAATGCCATCGAGAGGATTTAATGGTAAACTATCTTTGGATTCCCAGCATTGGTCATGCATTACTTAGGATTTAAGGTTATGGATGAAAGTTATTTTAGGGTTGCCTCATTCAAATTATGAACATTAAACTGAACGAAAGATGTGCGATGATTTTTATGGTACTTTTTGCTCAATGTTATTTGGTAAAATCCTGCTTCTGAAAAACAATATTGAATATTTTTTCTATCTTGCAAACATTTTGGCTTCAGTAAATAAAATTATTGATACCACACTAAAACTAAATGGTGTGCATTTCTATTTCAATCATTTCAAAAGTGATTTAATTGAGTAACATAAGTGAGCAATGCTAACGATTAACCTCCGTAACGTTGATATACAGTGCTTGAGTTAATCCGGTCAGTACTTCAAATTGACGCAACAGCGACTTGCCCCTTTTCTGTTGCCACTTTCTCATACATGGTACTTTCACAACATGTATCTTTCAACCCATTCTGTAGACTTCATTTTTACGATTTTTTCCCCCATCAATTGTAGCATTTTTCTGAGAATGACCCTGCTGCTTGACTTCGGTGATCGGACGAGAACCGGTATATTCAGCATGGTATGGTCGTAGGCTCTTGCTCCATCAAAGTCAAGCTATTTGAAGGGATACTATGACGTCATCATCTATTTAATCCCTGTCAGTAATAATATTGGTTTCTTGATGTCTTCAGTCATTCCACCGATCTTTCATTGGGTTTGTTTCAGTTTCCATCGGATGCCTACCTACGAGAATTTTGAGATATTGTCGTGTTTTTTTTCTTGGATGCGCACCTGTGTGTGACGCAACAATTCACATGATGGTGTAGGCCTTGAACTGCGCGCCTCGTCTCTTGGAGACCCTGTGCTTGCAAACAAACGACTTTCCTCATTGCCTTGAATGTCGGACATCAAGCGAAAAGTTTATTCCTGCTCTATTAAAAAGGGTGACGAAGGAGACGAAAAAGACAACAAAAAGAGACAAAAGTGATACTATAAGGAAAACAAATACCAACGACTTAAAATGTAAAAATGAATAAAGGGGCATTTCATGAAGCAAAAAATGCCTACAACACCCGGTATTCCCAGGCGGTCTCCCATCCAAGTACTAACCGAGCCCTATGCTGCTTGACTTCGGTGATCGGACGAGAACCGGTATATTCAGCATGGTATGGTCGTAGGCTCTTGCTCCATCAAAGTCAAGCTATTTGAAGGGATACTATGACGTCATCATCTATTTAATCCCTGTCAGTAATAATATTGGTTTCTTGATGTCTTCAGTCATTCCACCGATCTTTCATTGGGTTTGTTTCAGTTTCCATCGGATGCCTACCTACGAGAATTTTGAGATATTGTCGTGTTTTTTTTCTTGGATGCGCACCTGTGTGTGACGCAACAATTCACATGATGGTGTAGGCCTTGAACTGCGCGCCTCGTCTCTTGGAGACCCTGTGCTTGCAAACAAACGACTTTCCTCATTGCCTTGAATGTCGGACATCAAGCGAAAAGTTTATTCCTGCTCTATTAAAAAGGGTGACGAAGGAGACGAAAAAGACAACAAAAAGAGACAAAAGTGATACTATAAGGAAAACAAATACCAACGACTTAAAATGTAAAAATGAATAAAGGGGCATTTCATGAAGCAAAAAATGCCTACAACACCCGGTATTCCCAGGCGGTCTCCCATCCAAGTACTAACCGAGCCCTATGCTGCTTGACTTCGGTGATCGGACGAGAACCGGTATATTCAGCATGGTATGGTCGTAGGCTCTTGCTCCATCAAAGTCAAGCTATTTGAAGGGATACTATGACGTCATCATCTATTTAATCCCTGTCAGTAATAATATTGGTTTCTTGATGTCTTCAGTCATTCCACCGATCTTTCATTGGGTTTGTTTCAGTTTCCATCGGATGCCTACCTACGAGAATTTTGAGATATTGTCGTGTTTTTTTTCTTGGATGCGCACCTGTGTGTGACGCAACAATTCACATGATGGTGTAGGCCTTGAACTGCGCGCCTCGTCTCTTGGAGACCCTGTGCTTGCAAACAAACGACTTTCCTCATTGCCTTGAATGTCGGACATCAAGCGAAAAGTTTATTCCTGCTCTATTAAAAAGGGTGACGAAGGAGACGAAAAAGACAACAAAAAGAGACAAAAGTGATACTATAAGGAAAACAAATACCAACGACTTAAAATGTAAAAATGAATAAAGGGGCATTTCATGAAGCAAAAAATGCCTACAACACCCGGTATTCCCAGGCGGTCTCCCATCCAAGTACTAACCGAGCCCTATGCTGCTTGACTTCGGTGATCGGACGAGAACCGGTATATTCAGCATGGTATGGTCGTAGGCTCTTGCTCCATCAAAGTCAAGCTATTTGAAGGGATACTATGACGTCATCATCTATTTAATCCCTGTCAGTAATAATATTGGTTTCTTGATGTCTTCAGTCATTCCACCGATCTTTCATTGGGTTTGTTTCAGTTTCCATCGGATGCCTACCTACGAGAATTTTGAGATATTGTCGTGTTTTTTTTCTTGGATGCGCACCTGTGTGTGACGCAACAATTCACATGATGGTGTAGGCCTTGAACTGCGCGCCTCGTCTCTTGGAGACCCTGTGCTTGCAAACAAACGACTTTCCTCATTGCCTTGAATGTCGGACATCAAGCGAAAAGTTTATTCCTGCTCTATTAAAAAGGGTGACGAAGGAGACGAAAAAGACAACAAAAAGAGACAAAAGTGATACTATAAGGAAAACAAATACCAACGACTTAAAATGTAAAAATGAATAAAGGGGCATTTCATGAAGCAAAAAATGCCTACAACACCCGGTATTCCCAGGCGGTCTCCCATCCAAGTACTAACCGAGCCCTATGCTGCTTGACTTCGGTGATCGGACGAGAACCGGTATATTCAGCATGGTATGGTCGTAGGCTCTTGCTCCATCAAAGTCAAGCTATTTGAAGGGATACTATGACGTCATCATCTATTTAATCCCTGTCAGTAATAATATTGGTTTCTTGATGTCTTCAGTCATTCCACCGATCTTTCATTGGGTTTGTTTCAGTTTCCATCGGATGCCTACCTACGAGAATTTTGAGATATTGTCGTGTTTTTTTTCTTGGATGCGCACCTGTGTGTGACGCAACAATTCACATGATGGTGTAGGCCTTGAACTGCGCGCCTCGTCTCTTGGAGACCCTGTGCTTGCAAACAAACGACTTTCCTCATTGCCTTGAATGTCGGACATCAAGCGAAAAGTTTATTCCTGCTCTATTAAAAAGGGTGACGAAGGAGACGAAAAAGACAACAAAAAGAGACAAAAGTGATACTATAAGGAAAACAAATACCAACGACTTAAAATGTAAAAATGAATAAAGGGGCATTTCATGAAGCAAAAAATGCCTACAACACCCGGTATTCCCAGGCGGTCTCCCATCCAAGTACTAACCGAGCCCTATGCTGCTTGACTTCGGTGATCGGACGAGAACCGGTATATTCAGCATGGTATGGTCGTAGGCTCTTGCTCCATCAAAGTCAAGCTATTTGAAGGGATACTATGACGTCATCATCTATTTAATCCCTGTCAGTAATAATATTGGTTTCTTGATGTCTTCAGTCATTCCACCGATCTTTCATTGGGTTTGTTTCAGTTTCCATCGGATGCCTACCTACGAGAATTTTGAGATATTGTCGTGTTTTTTTTCTTGGATGCGCACCTGTGTGTGACGCAACAATTCACATGATGGTGTAGGCCTTGAACTGCGCGCCTCGTCTCTTGGAGACCCTGTGCTTGCAAACAAACGACTTTCCTCATTGCCTTGAATGTCGGACATCAAGCGAAAAGTTTATTCCTGCTCTATTAAAAAGGGTGACGAAGGAGACGAAAAAGACAACAAAAAGAGACAAAAGTGATACTATAAGGAAAACAAATACCAACGACTTAAAATGTAAAAATGAATAAAGGGGCATTTCATGAAGCAAAAAATGCCTACAACACCCGGTATTCCCAGGCGGTCTCCCATCCAAGTACTAACCGAGCCCTATGCTGCTTGACTTCGGTGATCGGACGAGAACCGGTATATTCAGCATGGTATGGTCGTAGGCTCTTGCTCCATCAAAGTCAAGCTATTTGAAGGGATACTATGACGTCATCATCTATTTAATCCCTGTCAGTAATAATATTGGTTTCTTGATGTCTTCAGTCATTCCACCGATCTTTCATTGGGTTTGTTTCAGTTTCCATCGGATGCCTACCTACGAGAATTTTGAGATATTGTCGTGTTTTTTTTCTTGGATGCGCACCTGTGTGTGACGCAACAATTCACATGATGGTGTAGGCCTTGAACTGCGCGCCTCGTCTCTTGGAGACCCTGTGCTTGCAAACAAACGACTTTCCTCATTGCCTTGAATGTCGGACATCAAGCGAAAAGTTTATTCCTGCTCTATTAAAAAGGGTGACGAAGGAGACGAAAAAGACAACAAAAAGAGACAAAAGTGATACTATAAGGAAAACAAATACCAACGACTTAAAATGTAAAAATGAATAAAGGGGCATTTCATGAAGCAAAAAATGCCTACAACACCCGGTATTCCCAGGCGGTCTCCCATCCAAGTACTAACCGAGCCCTATGCTGCTTGACTTCGGTGATCGGACGAGAACCGGTATATTCAGCATGGTATGGTCGTAGGCTCTTGCTCCATCAAAGTCAAGCTATTTGAAGGGATACTATGACGTCATCATCTATTTAATCCCTGTCAGTAATAATATTGGTTTCTTGATGTCTTCAGTCATTCCACCGATCTTTCATTGGGTTTGTTTCAGTTTCCATCGGATGCCTACCTACGAGAATTTTGAGATATTGTCGTGTTTTTTTTCTTGGATGCGCACCTGTGTGTGACGCAACAATTCACATGATGGTGTAGGCCTTGAACTGCGCGCCTCGTCTCTTGGAGACCCTGTGCTTGCAAACAAACGACTTTCCTCATTGCCTTGAATGTCGGACATCAAGCGAAAAGTTTATTCCTGCTCTATTAAAAAGGGTGACGAAGGAGACGAAAAAGACAACAAAAAGAGACAAAAGTGATACTATAAGGAAAACAAATACCAACGACTTAAAATGTAAAAATGAATAAAGGGGCATTTCATGAAGCAAAAAATGCCTACAACACCCGGTATTCCCAGGCGGTCTCCCATCCAAGTACTAACCGAGCCCTATGCTGCTTGACTTCGGTGATCGGACGAGAACCGGTATATTCAGCATGGTATGGTCGTAGGCTCTTGCTCCATCAAAGTCAAGCTATTTGAAGGGATACTATGACGTCATCATCTATTTAATCCCTGTCAGTAATAATATTGGTTTCTTGATGTCTTCAGTCATTCCACCGATCTTTCATTGGGTTTGTTTCAGTTTCCATCGGATGCCTACCTACGAGAATTTTGAGATATTGTCGTGTTTTTTTTCTTGGATGCGCACCTGTGTGTGACGCAACAATTCACATGATGGTGTAGGCCTTGAACTGCGCGCCTCGTCTCTTGGAGACCCTGTGCTTGCAAACAAACGACTTTCCTCATTGCCTTGAATGTCGGACATCAAGCGAAAAGTTTATTCCTGCTCTATTAAAAAGGGTGACGAAGGAGACGAAAAAGACAACAAAAAGAGACAAAAGTGATACTATAAGGAAAACAAATACCAACGACTTAAAATGTAAAAATGAATAAAGGGGCATTTCATGAAGCAAAAAATGCCTACAACACCCGGTATTCCCAGGCGGTCTCCCATCCAAGTACTAACCGAGCCCTATGCTGCTTGACTTCGGTGATCGGACGAGAACCGGTATATTCAGCATGGTATGGTCGTAGGCTCTTGCTCCATCAAAGTCAAGCTATTTGAAGGGATACTATGACGTCATCATCTATTTAATCCCTGTCAGTAATAATATTGGTTTCTTGATGTCTTCAGTCATTCCACCGATCTTTCATTGGGTTTGTTTCAGTTTCCATCGGATGCCTACCTACGAGAATTTTGAGATATTGTCGTGTTTTTTTTCTTGGATGCGCACCTGTGTGTGACGCAACAATTCACATGATGGTGTAGGCCTTGAACTGCGCGCCTCGTCTCTTGGAGACCCTGTGCTTGCAAACAAACGACTTTCCTCATTGCCTTGAATGTCGGACATCAAGCGAAAAGTTTATTCCTGCTCTATTAAAAAGGGTGACGAAGGAGACGAAAAAGACAACAAAAAGAGACAAAAGTGATACTATAAGGAAAACAAATACCAACGACTTAAAATGTAAAAATGAATAAAGGGGCATTTCATGAAGCAAAAAATGCCTACAACACCCGGTATTCCCAGGCGGTCTCCCATCCAAGTACTAACCGAGCCCTATGCTGCTTGACTTCGGTGATCGGACGAGAACCGGTATATTCAGCATGGTATGGTCGTAGGCTCTTGCTCCATCAAAGTCAAGCTATTTGAAGGGATACTATGACGTCATCATCTATTTAATCCCTGTCAGTAATAATATTGGTTTCTTGATGTCTTCAGTCATTCCACCGATCTTTCATTGGGTTTGTTTCAGTTTCCATCGGATGCCTACCTACGAGAATTTTGAGATATTGTCGTGTTTTTTTTCTTGGATGCGCACCTGTGTGTGACGCAACAATTCACATGATGGTGTAGGCCTTGAACTGCGCGCCTCGTCTCTTGGAGACCCTGTGCTTGCAAACAAACGACTTTCCTCATTGCCTTGAATGTCGGACATCAAGCGAAAAGTTTATTCCTGCTCTATTAAAAAGGGTGACGAAGGAGACGAAAAAGACAACAAAAAGAGACAAAAGTGATACTATAAGGAAAACAAATACCAACGACTTAAAATGTAAAAATGAATAAAGGGGCATTTCATGAAGCAAAAAATGCCTACAACACCCGGTATTCCCAGGCGGTCTCCCATCCAAGTACTAACCGAGCCCTATGCTGCTTGACTTCGGTGATCGGACGAGAACCGGTATATTCAGCATGGTATGGTCGTAGGCTCTTGCTCCATCAAAGTCAAGCTATTTGAAGGGATACTATGACGTCATCATCTATTTAATCCCTGTCAGTAATAATATTGGTTTCTTGATGTCTTCAGTCATTCCACCGATCTTTCATTGGGTTTGTTTCAGTTTCCATCGGATGCCTACCTACGAGAATTTTGAGATATTGTCGTGTTTTTTTTCTTGGATGCGCACCTGTGTGTGACGCAACAATTCACATGATGGTGTAGGCCTTGAACTGCGCGCCTCGTCTCTTGGAGACCCTGTGCTTGCAAACAAACGACTTTCCTCATTGCCTTGAATGTCGGACATCAAGCGAAAAGTTTATTCCTGCTCTATTAAAAAGGGTGACGAAGGAGACGAAAAAGACAACAAAAAGAGACAAAAGTGATACTATAAGGAAAACAAATACCAACGACTTAAAATGTAAAAATGAATAAAGGGGCATTTCATGAAGCAAAAAATGCCTACAACACCCGGTATTCCCAGGCGGTCTCCCATCCAAGTACTAACCGAGCCCTATGCTGCTTGACTTCGGTGATCGGACGAGAACCGGTATATTCAGCATGGTATGGTCGTAGGCTCTTGCTCCATCAAAGTCAAGCTATTTGAAGGGATACTATGACGTCATCATCTATTTAATCCCTGTCAGTAATAATATTGGTTTCTTGATGTCTTCAGTCATTCCACCGATCTTTCATTGGGTTTGTTTCAGTTTCCATCGGATGCCTACCTACGAGAATTTTGAGATATTGTCGTGTTTTTTTTCTTGGATGCGCACCTGTGTGTGACGCAACAATTCACATGATGGTGTAGGCCTTGAACTGCGCGCCTCGTCTCTTGGAGACCCTGTGCTTGCAAACAAACGACTTTCCTCATTGCCTTGAATGTCGGACATCAAGCGAAAAGTTTATTCCTGCTCTATTAAAAAGGGTGACGAAGGAGACGAAAAAGACAACAAAAAGAGACAAAAGTGATACTATAAGGAAAACAAATACCAACGACTTAAAATGTAAAAATGAATAAAGGGGCATTTCATGAAGCAAAAAATGCCTACAACACCCGGTATTCCCAGGCGGTCTCCCATCCAAGTACTAACCGAGCCCTATGCTGCTTGACTTCGGTGATCGGACGAGAACCGGTATATTCAGCATGGTATGGTCGTAGGCTCTTGCTCCATCAAAGTCAAGCTATTTGAAGGGATACTATGACGTCATCATCTATTTAATCCCTGTCAGTAATAATATTGGTTTCTTGATGTCTTCAGTCATTCCACCGATCTTTCATTGGGTTTGTTTCAGTTTCCATCGGATGCCTACCTACGAGAATTTTGAGATATTGTCGTGTTTTTTTTCTTGGATGCGCACCTGTGTGTGACGCAACAATTCACATGATGGTGTAGGCCTTGAACTGCGCGCCTCGTCTCTTGGAGACCCTGTGCTTGCAAACAAACGACTTTCCTCATTGCCTTGAATGTCGGACATCAAGCGAAAAGTTTATTCCTGCTCTATTAAAAAGGGTGACGAAGGAGACGAAAAAGACAACAAAAAGAGACAAAAGTGATACTATAAGGAAAACAAATACCAACGACTTAAAATGTAAAAATGAATAAAGGGGCATTTCATGAAGCAAAAAATGCCTACAACACCCGGTATTCCCAGGCGGTCTCCCATCCAAGTACTAACCGAGCCCTATGCTGCTTGACTTCGGTGATCGGACGAGAACCGGTATATTCAGCATGGTATGGTCGTAGGCTCTTGCTCCATCAAAGTCAAGCTATTTGAAGGGATACTATGACGTCATCATCTATTTAATCCCTGTCAGTAATAATATTGGTTTCTTGATGTCTTCAGTCATTCCACCGATCTTTCATTGGGTTTGTTTCAGTTTCCATCGGATGCCTACCTACGAGAATTTTGAGATATTGTCGTGTTTTTTTTCTTGGATGCGCACCTGTGTGTGACGCAACAATTCACATGATGGTGTAGGCCTTGAACTGCGCGCCTCGTCTCTTGGAGACCCTGTGCTTGCAAACAAACGACTTTCCTCATTGCCTTGAATGTCGGACATCAAGCGAAAAGTTTATTCCTGCTCTATTAAAAAGGGTGACGAAGGAGACGAAAAAGACAACAAAAAGAGACAAAAGTGATACTATAAGGAAAACAAATACCAACGACTTAAAATGTAAAAATGAATAAAGGGGCATTTCATGAAGCAAAAAATGCCTACAACACCCGGTATTCCCAGGCGGTCTCCCATCCAAGTACTAACCGAGCCCTATGCTGCTTGACTTCGGTGATCGGACGAGAACCGGTATATTCAGCATGGTATGGTCGTAGGCTCTTGCTCCATCAAAGTCAAGCTATTTGAAGGGATACTATGACGTCATCATCTATTTAATCCCTGTCAGTAATAATATTGGTTTCTTGATGTCTTCAGTCATTCCACCGATCTTTCATTGGGTTTGTTTCAGTTTCCATCGGATGCCTACCTACGAGAATTTTGAGATATTGTCGTGTTTTTTTTCTTGGATGCGCACCTGTGTGTGACGCAACAATTCACATGATGGTGTAGGCCTTGAACTGCGCGCCTCGTCTCTTGGAGACCCTGTGCTTGCAAACAAACGACTTTCCTCATTGCCTTGAATGTCGGACATCAAGCGAAAAGTTTATTCCTGCTCTATTAAAAAGGGTGACGAAGGAGACGAAAAAGACAACAAAAAGAGACAAAAGTGATACTATAAGGAAAACAAATACCAACGACTTAAAATGTAAAAATGAATAAAGGGGCATTTCATGAAGCAAAAAATGCCTACAACACCCGGTATTCCCAGGCGGTCTCCCATCCAAGTACTAACCGAGCCCTATGCTGCTTGACTTCGGTGATCGGACGAGAACCGGTATATTCAGCATGGTATGGTCGTAGGCTCTTGCTCCATCAAAGTCAAGCTATTTGAAGGGATACTATGACGTCATCATCTATTTAATCCCTGTCAGTAATAATATTGGTTTCTTGATGTCTTCAGTCATTCCACCGATCTTTCATTGGGTTTGTTTCAGTTTCCATCGGATGCCTACCTACGAGAATTTTGAGATATTGTCGTGTTTTTTTTCTTGGATGCGCACCTGTGTGTGACGCAACAATTCACATGATGGTGTAGGCCTTGAACTGCGCGCCTCGTCTCTTGGAGACCCTGTGCTTGCAAACAAACGACTTTCCTCATTGCCTTGAATGTCGGACATCAAGCGAAAAGTTTATTCCTGCTCTATTAAAAAGGGTGACGAAGGAGACGAAAAAGACAACAAAAAGAGACAAAAGTGATACTATAAGGAAAACAAATACCAACGACTTAAAATGTAAAAATGAATAAAGGGGCATTTCATGAAGCAAAAAATGCCTACAACACCCGGTATTCCCAGGCGGTCTCCCATCCAAGTACTAACCGAGCCCTATGCTGCTTGACTTCGGTGATCGGACGAGAACCGGTATATTCAGCATGGTATGGTCGTAGGCTCTTGCTCCATCAAAGTCAAGCTATTTGAAGGGATACTATGACGTCATCATCTATTTAATCCCTGTCAGTAATAATATTGGTTTCTTGATGTCTTCAGTCATTCCACCGATCTTTCATTGGGTTTGTTTCAGTTTCCATCGGATGCCTACCTACGAGAATTTTGAGATATTGTCGTGTTTTTTTTCTTGGATGCGCACCTGTGTGTGACGCAACAATTCACATGATGGTGTAGGCCTTGAACTGCGCGCCTCGTCTCTTGGAGACCCTGTGCTTGCAAACAAACGACTTTCCTCATTGCCTTGAATGTCGGACATCAAGCGAAAAGTTTATTCCTGCTCTATTAAAAAGGGTGACGAAGGAGACGAAAAAGACAACAAAAAGAGACAAAAGTGATACTATAAGGAAAACAAATACCAACGACTTAAAATGTAAAAATGAATAAAGGGGCATTTCATGAAGCAAAAAATGCCTACAACACCCGGTATTCCCAGGCGGTCTCCCATCCAAGTACTAACCGAGCCCTATGCTGCTTGACTTCGGTGATCGGACGAGAACCGGTATATTCAGCATGGTATGGTCGTAGGCTCTTGCTCCATCAAAGTCAAGCTATTTGAAGGGATACTATGACGTCATCATCTATTTAATCCCTGTCAGTAATAATATTGGTTTCTTGATGTCTTCAGTCATTCCACCGATCTTTCATTGGGTTTGTTTCAGTTTCCATCGGATGCCTACCTACGAGAATTTTGAGATATTGTCGTGTTTTTTTTCTTGGATGCGCACCTGTGTGTGACGCAACAATTCACATGATGGTGTAGGCCTTGAACTGCGCGCCTCGTCTCTTGGAGACCCTGTGCTTGCAAACAAACGACTTTCCTCATTGCCTTGAATGTCGGACATCAAGCGAAAAGTTTATTCCTGCTCTATTAAAAAGGGTGACGAAGGAGACGAAAAAGACAACAAAAAGAGACAAAAGTGATACTATAAGGAAAACAAATACCAACGACTTAAAATGTAAAAATGAATAAAGGGGCATTTCATGAAGCAAAAAATGCCTACAACACCCGGTATTCCCAGGCGGTCTCCCATCCAAGTACTAACCGAGCCCTATGCTGCTTGACTTCGGTGATCGGACGAGAACCGGTATATTCAGCATGGTATGGTCGTAGGCTCTTGCTCCATCAAAGTCAAGCTATTTGAAGGGATACTATGACGTCATCATCTATTTAATCCCTGTCAGTAATAATATTGGTTTCTTGATGTCTTCAGTCATTCCACCGATCTTTCATTGGGTTTGTTTCAGTTTCCATCGGATGCCTACCTACGAGAATTTTGAGATATTGTCGTGTTTTTTTTCTTGGATGCGCACCTGTGTGTGACGCAACAATTCACATGATGGTGTAGGCCTTGAACTGCGCGCCTCGTCTCTTGGAGACCCTGTGCTTGCAAACAAACGACTTTCCTCATTGCCTTGAATGTCGGACATCAAGCGAAAAGTTTATTCCTGCTCTATTAAAAAGGGTGACGAAGGAGACGAAAAAGACAACAAAAAGAGACAAAAGTGATACTATAAGGAAAACAAATACCAACGACTTAAAATGTAAAAATGAATAAAGGGGCATTTCATGAAGCAAAAAATGCCTACAACACCCGGTATTCCCAGGCGGTCTCCCATCCAAGTACTAACCGAGCCCTATGCTGCTTGACTTCGGTGATCGGACGAGAACCGGTATATTCAGCATGGTATGGTCGTAGGCTCTTGCTCCATCAAAGTCAAGCTATTTGAAGGGATACTATGACGTCATCATCTATTTAATCCCTGTCAGTAATAATATTGGTTTCTTGATGTCTTCAGTCATTCCACCGATCTTTCATTGGGTTTGTTTCAGTTTCCATCGGATGCCTACCTACGAGAATTTTGAGATATTGTCGTGTTTTTTTTCTTGGATGCGCACCTGTGTGTGACGCAACAATTCACATGATGGTGTAGGCCTTGAACTGCGCGCCTCGTCTCTTGGAGACCCTGTGCTTGCAAACAAATGACTTTCCTCATTGCCTTGAATGTCGGACATCAAGCGAAAAGTTTATTCCTGCTCTATTAAAAAGGGTGACGAAGGAGACGAAAAAGACAACAAAAAGAGACAAAAGTGATACTATAAGGAAAACAAATACCAACGACTTAAAATGTAAAAATGAATAAAGGGGCATTTCATGAAGCAAAAAATGCCTACAACACCCGGTATTCCCAGGCGGTCTCCCATCCAAGTACTAACCGAGCCCTATGCTGCTTGACTTCGGTGATCGGACGAGAACCGGTATATTCAGCATGGTATGGTCGTAGGCTCTTGCTCCATCAAAGTCAAGCTATTTGAAGGGATACTATGACGTCATCATCTATTTAATCCCTGTCAGTAATAATATTGGTTTCTTGATGTCTTCAGTCATTCCACCGATCTTTCATTGGGTTTGTTTCAGTTTCCATCGGATGCCTACCTACGAGAATTTTGAGATATTGTCGTGTTTTTTTTCTTGGATGCGCACCTGTGTGTGACGCAACAATTCACATGATGGTGTAGGCCTTGAACTGCGCGCCTCGTCTCTTGGAGACCCTGTGCTTGCAAACAAACGACTTTCCTCATTGCCTTGAATGTCGGACATCAAGCGAAAAGTTTATTCCTGCTCTATTAAAAAGGGTGACGAAGGAGACGAAAAAGACAACAAAAAGAGACAAAAGTGATACTATAAGGAAAACAAATACCAACGACTTAAAATGTAAAAATGAATAAAGGGGCATTTCATGAAGCAAAAAATGCCTACAACACCCGGTATTCCCAGGCGGTCTCCCATCCAAGTACTAACCGAGCCCTATGCTGCTTGACTTCGGTGATCGGACGAGAACCGGTATATTCAGCATGGTATGGTCGTAGGCTCTTGCTCCATCAAAGTCAAGCTATTTGAAGGGATACTATGACGTCATCATCTATTTAATCCCTGTCAGTAATAATATTGGTTTCTTGATGTCTTCAGTCATTCCACCGATCTTTCATTGGGTTTGTTTCAGTTTCCATCGGATGCCTACCTACGAGAATTTTGAGATATTGTCGTGTTTTTTTTCTTGGATGCGCACCTGTGTGTGACGCAACAATTCACATGATGGTGTAGGCCTTGAACTGCGCGCCTCGTCTCTTGGAGACCCTGTGCTTGCAAACAAACGACTTTCCTCATTGCCTTGAATGTCGGACATCAAGCGAAAAGTTTATTCCTGCTCTATTAAAAAGGGTGACGAAGGAGACGAAAAAGACAACAAAAAGAGACAAAAGTGATACTATAAGGAAAACAAATACCAACGACTTAAAATGTAAAAATGAATAAAGGGGCATTTCATGAAGCAAAAAATGCCTACAACACCCGGTATTCCCAGGCGGTCTCCCATCCAAGTACTAACCGAGCCCTATGCTGCTTGACTTCGGTGATCGGACGAGAACCGGTATATTCAGCATGGTATGGTCGTAGGCTCTTGCTCCATCAAAGTCAAGCTATTTGAAGGGATACTATGACGTCATCATCTATTTAATCCCTGTCAGTAATAATATTGGTTTCTTGATGTCTTCAGTCATTCCACCGATCTTTCATTGGGTTTGTTTCAGTTTCCATCGGATGCCTACCTACGAGAATTTTGAGATATTGTCGTGTTTTTTTTCTTGGATGCGCACCTGTGTGTGACGCAACAATTCACATGATGGTGTAGGCCTTGAACTGCGCGCCTCGTCTCTTGGAGACCCTGTGCTTGCAAACAAACGACTTTCCTCATTGCCTTGAATGTCGGACATCAAGCGAAAAGTTTATTCCTGCTCTATTAAAAAGGGTGACGAAGGAGACGAAAAAGACAACAAAAAGAGACAAAAGTGATACTATAAGGAAAACAAATACCAACGACTTAAAATGTAAAAATGAATAAAGGGGCATTTCATGAAGCAAAAAATGCCTACAACACCCGGTATTCCCAGGCGGTCTCCCATCCAAGTACTAACCGAGCCCTATGCTGCTTGACTTCGGTGATCGGACGAGAACCGGTATATTCAGCATGGTATGGTCGTAGGCTCTTGCTCCATCAAAGTCAAGCTATTTGAAGGGATACTATGACGTCATCATCTATTTAATCCCTGTCAGTAATAATATTGGTTTCTTGATGTCTTCAGTCATTCCACCGATCTTTCATTGGGTTTGTTTCAGTTTCCATCGGATGCCTACCTACGAGAATTTTGAGATATTGTCGTGTTTTTTTTCTTGGATGCGCACCTGTGTGTGACGCAACAATTCACATGATGGTGTAGGCCTTGAACTGCGCGCCTCGTCTCTTGGAGACCCTGTGCTTGCAAACAAACGACTTTCCTCATTGCCTTGAATGTCGGACATCAAGCGAAAAGTTTATTCCTGCTCTATTAAAAAGGGTGACGAAGGAGACGAAAAAGACAACAAAAAGAGACAAAAGTGATACTATAAGGAAAACAAATACCAACGACTTAAAATGTAAAAATGAATAAAGGGGCATTTCATGAAGCAAAAAATGCCTACAACACCCGGTATTCCCAGGCGGTCTCCCATCCAAGTACTAACCGAGCCCTATGCTGCTTGACTTCGGTGATCGGACGAGAACCGGTATATTCAGCATGGTATGGTCGTAGGCTCTTGCTCCATCAAAGTCAAGCTATTTGAAGGGATACTATGACGTCATCATCTATTTAATCCCTGTCAGTAATAATATTGGTTTCTTGATGTCTTCAGTCATTCCACCGATCTTTCATTGGGTTTGTTTCAGTTTCCATCGGATGCCTACCTACGAGAATTTTGAGATATTGTCGTGTTTTTTTTCTTGGATGCGCACCTGTGTGTGACGCAACAATTCACATGATGGTGTAGGCCTTGAACTGCGCGCCTCGTCTCTTGGAGACCCTGTGCTTGCAAACAAACGACTTTCCTCATTGCCTTGAATGTCGGACATCAAGCGAAAAGTTTATTCCTGCTCTATTAAAAAGGGTGACGAAGGAGACGAAAAAGACAACAAAAAGAGACAAAAGTGATACTATAAGGAAAACAAATACCAACGACTTAAAATGTAAAAATGAATAAAGGGGCATTTCATGAAGCAAAAAATGCCTACAACACCCGGTATTCCCAGGCGGTCTCCCATCCAAGTACTAACCGAGCCCTATGCTGCTTGACTTCGGTGATCGGACGAGAACCGGTATATTCAGCATGGTATGGTCGTAGGCTCTTGCTCCATCAAAGTCAAGCTATTTGAAGGGATACTATGACGTCATCATCTATTTAATCCCTGTCAGTAATAATATTGGTTTCTTGATGTCTTCAGTCATTCCACCGATCTTTCATTGGGTTTGTTTCAGTTTCCATCGGATGCCTACCTACGAGAATTTTGAGATATTGTCGTGTTTTTTTTCTTGGATGCGCACCTGTGTGTGACGCAACAATTCACATGATGGTGTAGGCCTTGAACTGCGCGCCTCGTCTCTTGGAGACCCTGTGCTTGCAAACAAACGACTTTCCTCATTGCCTTGAATGTCGGACATCAAGCGAAAAGTTTATTCCTGCTCTATTAAAAAGGGTGACGAAGGAGACGAAAAAGACAACAAAAAGAGACAAAAGTGATACTATAAGGAAAACAAATACCAACGACTTAAAATGTAAAAATGAATAAAGGGGCATTTCATGAAGCAAAAAATGCCTACAACACCCGGTATTCCCAGGCGGTCTCCCATCCAAGTACTAACCGAGCCCTATGCTGCTTGACTTCGGTGATCGGACGAGAACCGGTATATTCAGCATGGTATGGTCGTAGGCTCTTGCTCCATCAAAGTCAAGCTATTTGAAGGGATACTATGACGTCATCATCTATTTAATCCCTGTCAGTAATAATATTGGTTTCTTGATGTCTTCAGTCATTCCACCGATCTTTCATTGGGTTTGTTTCAGTTTCCATCGGATGCCTACCTACGAGAATTTTGAGATATTGTCGTGTTTTTTTTCTTGGATGCGCACCTGTGTGTGACGCAACAATTCACATGATGGTGTAGGCCTTGAACTGCGCGCCTCGTCTCTTGGAGACCCTGTGCTTGCAAACAAACGACTTTCCTCATTGCCTTGAATGTCGGACATCAAGCGAAAAGTTTATTCCTGCTCTATTAAAAAGGGTGACGAAGGAGACGAAAAAGACAACAAAAAGAGACAAAAGTGATACTATAAGGAAAACAAATACCAACGACTTAAAATGTAAAAATGAATAAAGGGGCATTTCATGAAGCAAAAAATGCCTACAACACCCGGTATTCCCAGGCGGTCTCCCATCCAAGTACTAACCGAGCCCTATGCTGCTTGACTTCGGTGATCGGACGAGAACCGGTATATTCAGCATGGTATGGTCGTAGGCTCTTGCTCCATCAAAGTCAAGCTATTTGAAGGGATACTATGACGTCATCATCTATTTAATCCCTGTCAGTAATAATATTGGTTTCTTGATGTCTTCAGTCATTCCACCGATCTTTCATTGGGTTTGTTTCAGTTTCCATCGGATGCCTACCTACGAGAATTTTGAGATATTGTCGTGTTTTTTTTCTTGGATGCGCACCTGTGTGTGACGCAACAATTCACATGATGGTGTAGGCCTTGAACTGCGCGCCTCGTCTCTTGGAGACCCTGTGCTTGCAAACAAACGACTTTCCTCATTGCCTTGAATGTCGGACATCAAGCGAAAAGTTTATTCCTGCTCTATTAAAAAGGGTGACGAAGGAGACGAAAAAGACAACAAAAAGAGACAAAAGTGATACTATAAGGAAAACAAATACCAACGACTTAAAATGTAAAAATGAATAAAGGGGCATTTCATGAAGCAAAAAATGCCTACAACACCCGGTATTCCCAGGCGGTCTCCCATCCAAGTACTAACCGAGCCCTATGCTGCTTGACTTCGGTGATCGGACGAGAACCGGTATATTCAGCATGGTATGGTCGTAGGCTCTTGCTCCATCAAAGTCAAGCTATTTGAAGGGATACTATGACGTCATCATCTATTTAATCCCTGTCAGTAATAATATTGGTTTCTTGATGTCTTCAGTCATTCCACCGATCTTTCATTGGGTTTGTTTCAGTTTCCATCGGATGCCTACCTACGAGAATTTTGAGATATTGTCGTGTTTTTTTTCTTGGATGCGCACCTGTGTGTGACGCAACAATTCACATGATGGTGTAGGCCTTGAACTGCGCGCCTCGTCTCTTGGAGACCCTGTGCTTGCAAACAAACGACTTTCCTCATTGCCTTGAATGTCGGACATCAAGCGAAAAGTTTATTCCTGCTCTATTAAAAAGGGTGACGAAGGAGACGAAAAAGACAACAAAAAGAGACAAAAGTGATACTATAAGGAAAACAAATACCAACGACTTAAAATGTAAAAATGAATAAAGGGGCATTTCATGAAGCAAAAAATGCCTACAACACCCGGTATTCCCAGGCGGTCTCCCATCCAAGTACTAACCGAGCCCTATGCTGCTTGACTTCGGTGATCGGACGAGAACCGGTATATTCAGCATGGTATGGTCGTAGGCTCTTGCTCCATCAAAGTCAAGCTATTTGAAGGGATACTATGACGTCATCATCTATTTAATCCCTGTCAGTAATAATATTGGTTTCTTGATGTCTTCAGTCATTCCACCGATCTTTCATTGGGTTTGTTTCAGTTTCCATCGGATGCCTACCTACGAGAATTTTGAGATATTGTCGTGTTTTTTTTCTTGGATGCGCACCTGTGTGTGACGCAACAATTCACATGATGGTGTAGGCCTTGAACTGCGCGCCTCGTCTCTTGGAGACCCTGTGCTTGCAAACAAACGACTTTCCTCATTGCCTTGAATGTCGGACATCAAGCGAAAAGTTTATTCCTGCTCTATTAAAAAGGGTGACGAAGGAGACGAAAAAGACAACAAAAAGAGACAAAAGTGATACTATAAGGAAAACAAATACCAACGACTTAAAATGTAAAAATGAATAAAGGGGCATTTCATGAAGCAAAAAATGCCTACAACACCCGGTATTCCCAGGCGGTCTCCCATCCAAGTACTAACCGAGCCCTATGCTGCTTGACTTCGGTGATCGGACGAGAACCGGTATATTCAGCATGGTATGGTCGTAGGCTCTTGCTCCATCAAAGTCAAGCTATTTGAAGGGATACTATGACGTCATCATCTATTTAATCCCTGTCAGTAATAATATTGGTTTCTTGATGTCTTCAGTCATTCCACCGATCTTTCATTGGGTTTGTTTCAGTTTCCATCGGATGCCTACCTACGAGAATTTTGAGATATTGTCGTGTTTTTTTTCTTGGATGCGCACCTGTGTGTGACGCAACAATTCACATGATGGTGTAGGCCTTGAACTGCGCGCCTCGTCTCTTGGAGACCCTGTGCTTGCAAACAAACGACTTTCCTCATTGCCTTGAATGTCGGACATCAAGCGAAAAGTTTATTCCTGCTCTATTAAAAAGGGTGACGAAGGAGACGAAAAAGACAACAAAAAGAGACAAAAGTGATACTATAAGGAAAACAAATACCAACGACTTAAAATGTAAAAATGAATAAAGGGGCATTTCATGAAGCAAAAAATGCCTACAACACCCGGTATTCCCAGGCGGTCTCCCATCCAAGTACTAACCGAGCCCTATGCTGCTTGACTTCGGTGATCGGACGAGAACCGGTATATTCAGCATGGTATGGTCGTAGGCTCTTGCTCCATCAAAGTCAAGCTATTTGAAGGGATACTATGACGTCATCATCTATTTAATCCCTGTCAGTAATAATATTGGTTTCTTGATGTCTTCAGTCATTCCACCGATCTTTCATTGGGTTTGTTTCAGTTTCCATCGGATGCCTACCTACGAGAATTTTGAGATATTGTCGTGTTTTTTTTCTTGGATGCGCACCTGTGTGTGACGCAACAATTCACATGATGGTGTAGGCCTTGAACTGCGCGCCTCGTCTCTTGGAGACCCTGTGCTTGCAAACAAACGACTTTCCTCATTGCCTTGAATGTCGGACATCAAGCGAAAAGTTTATTCCTGCTCTATTAAAAAGGGTGACGAAGGAGACGAAAAAGACAACAAAAAGAGACAAAAGTGATACTATAAGGAAAACAAATACCAACGACTTAAAATGTAAAAATGAATAAAGGGGCATTTCATGAAGCAAAAAATGCCTACAACACCCGGTATTCCCAGGCGGTCTCCCATCCAAGTACTAACCGAGCCCTATGCTGCTTGACTTCGGTGATCGGACGAGAACCGGTATATTCAGCATGGTATGGTCGTAGGCTCTTGCTCCATCAAAGTCAAGCTATTTGAAGGGATACTATGACGTCATCATCTATTTAATCCCTGTCAGTAATAATATTGGTTTCTTGATGTCTTCAGTCATTCCACCGATCTTTCATTGGGTTTGTTTCAGTTTCCATCGGATGCCTACCTACGAGAATTTTGAGATATTGTCGTGTTTTTTTTCTTGGATGCGCACCTGTGTGTGACGCAACAATTCACATGATGGTGTAGGCCTTGAACTGCGCGCCTCGTCTCTTGGAGACCCTGTGCTTGCAAACAAACGACTTTCCTCATTGCCTTGAATGTCGGACATCAAGCGAAAAGTTTATTCCTGCTCTATTAAAAAGGGTGACGAAGGAGACGAAAAAGACAACAAAAAGAGACAAAAGTGATACTATAAGGAAAACAAATACCAACGACTTAAAATGTAAAAATGAATAAAGGGGCATTTCATGAAGCAAAAAATGCCTACAACACCCGGTATTCCCAGGCGGTCTCCCATCCAAGTACTAACCGAGCCCTATGCTGCTTGACTTCGGTGATCGGACGAGAACCGGTATATTCAGCATGGTATGGTCGTAGGCTCTTGCTCCATCAAAGTCAAGCTATTTGAAGGGATACTATGACGTCATCATCTATTTAATCCCTGTCAGTAATAATATTGGTTTCTTGATGTCTTCAGTCATTCCACCGATCTTTCATTGGGTTTGTTTCAGTTTCCATCGGATGCCTACCTACGAGAATTTTGAGATATTGTCGTGTTTTTTTTCTTGGATGCGCACCTGTGTGTGACGCAACAATTCACATGATGGTGTAGGCCTTGAACTGCGCGCCTCGTCTCTTGGAGACCCTGTGCTTGCAAACAAACGACTTTCCTCATTGCCTTGAATGTCGGACATCAAGCGAAAAGTTTATTCCTGCTCTATTAAAAAGGGTGACGAAGGAGACGAAAAAGACAACAAAAAGAGACAAAAGTGATACTATAAGGAAAACAAATACCAACGACTTAAAATGTAAAAATGAATAAAGGGGCATTTCATGAAGCAAAAAATGCCTACAACACCCGGTATTCCCAGGCGGTCTCCCATCCAAGTACTAACCGAGCCCTATGCTGCTTGACTTCGGTGATCGGACGAGAACCGGTATATTCAGCATGGTATGGTCGTAGGCTCTTGCTCCATCAAAGTCAAGCTATTTGAAGGGATACTATGACGTCATCATCTATTTAATCCCTGTCAGTAATAATATTGGTTTCTTGATGTCTTCAGTCATTCCACCGATCTTTCATTGGGTTTGTTTCAGTTTCCATCGGATGCCTACCTACGAGAATTTTGAGATATTGTCGTGTTTTTTTTCTTGGATGCGCACCTGTGTGTGACGCAACAATTCACATGATGGTGTAGGCCTTGAACTGCGCGCCTCGTCTCTTGGAGACCCTGTGCTTGCAAACAAACGACTTTCCTCATTGCCTTGAATGTCGGACATCAAGCGAAAAGTTTATTCCTGCTCTATTAAAAAGGGTGACGAAGGAGACGAAAAAGACAACAAAAAGAGACAAAAGTGATACTATAAGGAAAACAAATACCAACGACTTAAAATGTAAAAATGAATAAAGGGGCATTTCATGAAGCAAAAAATGCCTACAACACCCGGTATTCCCAGGCGGTCTCCCATCCAAGTACTAACCGAGCCCTATGCTGCTTGACTTCGGTGATCGGACGAGAACCGGTATATTCAGCATGGTATGGTCGTAGGCTCTTGCTCCATCAAAGTCAAGCTATTTGAAGGGATACTATGACGTCATCATCTATTTAATCCCTGTCAGTAATAATATTGGTTTCTTGATGTCTTCAGTCATTCCACCGATCTTTCATTGGGTTTGTTTCAGTTTCCATCGGATGCCTACCTACGAGAATTTTGAGATATTGTCGTGTTTTTTTTCTTGGATGCGCACCTGTGTGTGACGCAACAATTCACATGATGGTGTAGGCCTTGAACTGCGCGCCTCGTCTCTTGGAGACCCTGTGCTTGCAAACAAACGACTTTCCTCATTGCCTTGAATGTCGGACATCAAGCGAAAAGTTTATTCCTGCTCTATTAAAAAGGGTGACGAAGGAGACGAAAAAGACAACAAAAAGAGACAAAAGTGATACTATAAGGAAAACAAATACCAACGACTTAAAATGTAAAAATGAATAAAGGGGCATTTCATGAAGCAAAAAATGCCTACAACACCCGGTATTCCCAGGCGGTCTCCCATCCAAGTACTAACCGAGCCCTATGCTGCTTGACTTCGGTGATCGGACGAGAACCGGTATATTCAGCATGGTATGGTCGTAGGCTCTTGCTCCATCAAAGTCAAGCTATTTGAAGGGATACTATGACGTCATCATCTATTTAATCCCTGTCAGTAATAATATTGGTTTCTTGATGTCTTCAGTCATTCCACCGATCTTTCATTGGGTTTGTTTCAGTTTCCATCGGATGCCTACCTACGAGAATTTTGAGATATTGTCGTGTTTTTTTTCTTGGATGCGCACCTGTGTGTGACGCAACAATTCACATGATGGTGTAGGCCTTGAACTGCGCGCCTCGTCTCTTGGAGACCCTGTGCTTGCAAACAAACGACTTTCCTCATTGCCTTGAATGTCGGACATCAAGCGAAAAGTTTATTCCTGCTCTATTAAAAAGGGTGACGAAGGAGACGAAAAAGACAACAAAAAGAGACAAAAGTGATACTATAAGGAAAACAAATACCAACGACTTAAAATGTAAAAATGAATAAAGGGGCATTTCATGAAGCAAAAAATGCCTACAACACCCGGTATTCCCAGGCGGTCTCCCATCCAAGTACTAACCGAGCCCTATGCTGCTTGACTTCGGTGATCGGACGAGAACCGGTATATTCAGCATGGTATGGTCGTAGGCTCTTGCTCCATCAAAGTCAAGCTATTTGAAGGGATACTATGACGTCATCATCTATTTAATCCCTGTCAGTAATAATATTGGTTTCTTGATGTCTTCAGTCATTCCACCGATCTTTCATTGGGTTTGTTTCAGTTTCCATCGGATGCCTACCTACGAGAATTTTGAGATATTGTCGTGTTTTTTTTCTTGGATGCGCACCTGTGTGTGACGCAACAATTCACATGATGGTGTAGGCCTTGAACTGCGCGCCTCGTCTCTTGGAGACACTGTGCTTGCAAACAAACGACTTTCCTCATTGCCTTGAATGTCGGACATCAAGCGAAAAGTTTATTCCTGCTCTATTAAAAAGGGTGACGAAGGAGACGAAAAAGACAACAAAAAGAGACAAAAGTGATACTATAAGGAAAACAAATACCAACGACTTAAAATGTAAAAATGAATAAAGGGGCATTTCATGAAGCAAAAAATGCCTACAACACCCGGTATTCCCAGGCGGTCTCCCATCCAAGTACTAACCGAGCCCTATGCTGCTTGACTTCGGTGATCGGACGAGAACCGGTATATTCAGCATGGTATGGTCGTAGGCTCTTGCTCCATCAAAGTCAAGCTATTTGAAGGGATACTATGACGTCATCATCTATTTAATCCCTGTCAGTAATAATATTGGTTTCTTGATGTCTTCAGTCATTCCACCGATCTTTCATTGGGTTTGTTTCAGTTTCCATCGGATGCCTACCTACGAGAATTTTGAGATATTGTCGTGTTTTTTTTCTTGGATGCGCACCTGTGTGTGACGCAACAATTCACATGATGGTGTAGGCCTTGAACTGCGCGCCTCGTCTCTTGGAGACCCTGTGCTTGCAAACAAACGACTTTCCTCATTGCCTTGAATGTCGGACATCAAGCGAAAAGTTTATTCCTGCTCTATTAAAAAGGGTGACGAAGGAGACGAAAAAGACAACAAAAAGAGACAAAAGTGATACTATAAGGAAAACAAATACCAACGACTTAAAATGTAAAAATGAATAAAGGGGCATTTCATGAAGCAAAAAATGCCTACAACACCCGGTATTCCCAGGCGGTCTCCCATCCAAGTACTAACCGAGCCCTATGCTGCTTGACTTCGGTGATCGGACGAGAACCGGTATATTCAGCATGGTATGGTCGTAGGCTCTTGCTCCATCAAAGTCAAGCTATTTGAAGGGATACTATGACGTCATCATCTATTTAATCCCTGTCAGTAATAATATTGGTTTCTTGATGTCTTCAGTCATTCCACCGATCTTTCATTGGGTTTGTTTCAGTTTCCATCGGATGCCTACCTACGAGAATTTTGAGATATTGTCGTGTTTTTTTTCTTGGATGCGCACCTGTGTGTGACGCAACAATTCACATGATGGTGTAGGCCTTGAACTGCGCGCCTCGTCTCTTGGAGACCCTGTGCTTGCAAACAAACGACTTTCCTCATTGCCTTGAATGTCGGACATCAAGCGAAAAGTTTATTCCTGCTCTATTAAAAAGGGTGACGAAGGAGACGAAAAAGACAACAAAAAGAGACAAAAGTGATACTATAAGGAAAACAAATACCAACGACTTAAAATGTAAAAATGAATAAAGGGGCATTTCATGAAGCAAAAAATGCCTACAACACCCGGTATTCCCAGGCGGTCTCCCATCCAAGTACTAACCGAGCCCTATGCTGCTTGACTTCGGTGATCGGACGAGAACCGGTATATTCAGCATGGTATGGTCGTAGGCTCTTGCTCCATCAAAGTCAAGCTATTTGAAGGGATACTATGACGTCATCATCTATTTAATCCCTGTCAGTAATAATATTGGTTTCTTGATGTCTTCAGTCATTCCACCGATCTTTCATTGGGTTTGTTTCAGTTTCCATCGGATGCCTACCTACGAGAATTTTGAGATATTGTCGTGTTTTTTTTCTTGGATGCGCACCTGTGTGTGACGCAACAATTCACATGATGGTGTAGGCCTTGAACTGCGCGCCTCGTCTCTTGGAGACCCTGTGCTTGCAAACAAACGACTTTCCTCATTGCCTTGAATGTCGGACATCAAGCGAAAAGTTTATTCCTGCTCTATTAAAAAGGGTGACGAAGGAGACGAAAAAGACAACAAAAAGAGACAAAAGTGATACTATAAGGAAAACAAATACCAACGACTTAAAATGTAAAAATGAATAAAGGGGCATTTCATGAAGCAAAAAATGCCTACAACACCCGGTATTCCCAGGCGGTCTCCCATCCAAGTACTAACCGAGCCCTATGCTGCTTGACTTCGGTGATCGGACGAGAACCGGTATATTCAGCATGGTATGGTCGTAGGCTCTTGCTCCATCAAAGTCAAGCTATTTGAAGGGATACTATGACGTCATCATCTATTTAATCCCTGTCAGTAATAATATTGGTTTCTTGATGTCTTCAGTCATTCCACCGATCTTTCATTGGGTTTGTTTCAGTTTCCATCGGATGCCTACCTACGAGAATTTTGAGATATTGTCGTGTTTTTTTTCTTGGATGCGCACCTGTGTGTGACGCAACAATTCACATGATGGTGTAGGCCTTGAACTGCGCGCCTCGTCTCTTGGAGACCCTGTGCTTGCAAACAAACGACTTTCCTCATTGCCTTGAATGTCGGACATCAAGCGAAAAGTTTATTCCTGCTCTATTAAAAAGGGTGACGAAGGAGACGAAAAAGACAACAAAAAGAGACAAAAGTGATACTATAAGGAAAACAAATACCAACGACTTAAAATGTTTAAATGAATAAAGGGGCATTTCATGAAGCAAAAAATGCCTACAACACCCGGTATTCCCAGGCGGTCTCCCATCCAAGTACTAACCGAGCCCTATGCTGCTTGACTTCGGTGATCGGACGAGAACCGGTATATTCAGCATGGTATGGTCGTAGGCTCTTGCTCCATCAAAGTCAAGCTATTTGAAGGGATACTATGACGTCATCATCTATTTAATCCCTGTCAGTAATAATATTGGTTTCTTGATGTCTTCAGTCATTCCACCGATCTTTCATTGGGTTTGTTTCAGTTTCCATCGGATGCCTACCTACGAGAATTTTGAGATATTGTCGTGTTTTTTTTCTTGGATGCGCACCTGTGTGTGACGCAACAATTCACATGATGGTGTAGGCCTTGAACTGCGCGCCTCGTCTCTTGGAGACCCTGTGCTTGCAAACAAACGACTTTCCTCATTGCCTTGAATGTCGGACATCAAGCGAAAAGTTTATTCCTGCTCTATTAAAAAGGGTGACGAAGGAGACGAAAAAGACAACAAAAAGAGACAAAAGTGATACTATAAGGAAAACAAATACCAACGACTTAAAATGTAAAAATGAATAAAGGGGCATTTTTTTGAAGCAAAAAATGCCTACAACACCCGGTATTCCCAGGCGGTCTCCCATCCAAGTACTAACCGAGCCCTATGCTGCTTGACTTCGGTGATCGGACGAGAACCGGTATATTCAGCATGGTATGGTCGTAGGCTCTTGCTCCATCAAAGTCAAGCTATTTGAAGGGATACTATGACGTCATCATCTATTTAATCCCTGTCAGTAATAATATTGGTTTCTTGATATCTTCAGTCATTCCACCGATCTTTCATTGGGTTTGTTTCAGTTTCCATCGGATGCCTACCTACGAGAATTTTGAGATATTGTCGTGTTTTTTTTCTTGGATGCGCACCTGTGTGTGACGCAACAATTCACATGATGGTGTAGGCCTTGAACTGCGCGCCTCGTCTCTTGGAGACCCTGTGCTTGCAAACAAACGACTTTCCTCATTGCCTTGAATGTCGGACATCAAGCGAAAAGTTTATTCCTGCTCTATTAAAAAGGGTGACGAAGGAGACGAAAAAGACAACAAAAAGAGACAAAAGTGATACTATAAGGAAAACAAATACCAACGACTTAAAATGTAAAAATGAATAAAGGGGCATTTCATGAAGCAAAAAATGCCTACAACACCCGGTATTCCCAGGCGGTCTCCCATCCAAGTACTAACCGAGCCCTATGCTGCTTGACTTCGGTGATCGGACGAGAACCGGTATATTCAGCATGGTATGGTCGTAGGCTCTTGCTCCATCAAAGTCAAGCTATTTGAAGGGATACTATGACGTCATCATCTATTTAATCCCTGTCAGTAATAATATTGGTTTCTTGATGTCTTCAGTCATTCCACCGATCTTTCATTGGGTTTGTTTCAGTTTCCATCGGATGCCTACCTACGAGAATTTTGAGATATTGTCGTGTTTTTTTTCTTGGATGCGCACCTGTGTGTGACGCAACAATTCACATGATGGTGTAGGCCTTGAACTGCGCGCCTCGTCTCTTGGAGACCCTGTGCTTGCAAACAAACGACTTTCCTCATTGCCTTGAATGTCGGACATCAAGCGAAAAGTTTATTCCTGCTCTATTAAAAAGGGTGACGAAGGAGACGAAAAAGACAACAAAAAGAGACAAAAGTGATACTATAAGGAAAACAAATACCAACGACTTAAAATGTAAAAATGAATAAAGGGGCATTTCATGAAGCAAAAAATGCCTACAACACCCGGTATTCCCAGGCGGTCTCCCATCCAAGTACTAACCGAGCCCTATGCTGCTTGACTTCGGTGATCGGACGAGAACCGGTATATTCAGCATGGTATGGTCGTAGGCTCTTGCTCCATCAAAGTCAAGCTATTTGAAGGGATACTATGACGTCATCATCTATTTAATCCCTGTCAGTAATAATATTGGTTTCTTGATGTCTTCAGTCATTCCACCGATCTTTCATTGGGTTTGTTTCAGTTTCCATCGGATGCCTACCTACGAGAATTTTGAGATATTGTCGTGTTTTTTTTCTTGGATGCGCACCTGTGTGTGACGCAACAATTCACATGATGGTGTAGGCCTTGAACTGCGCGCCTCGTCTCTTGGAGACCCTGTGCTTGCAAACAAACGACTTTCCTCATTGCCTTGAATGTCGGACATCAAGCGAAAAGTTTATTCCTGCTCTATTAAAAAGGGTGACGAAGGAGACGAAAAAGACAACAAAAAGAGACAAAAGTGATACTATAAGGAAAACAAATACCAACGACTTAAAATGTAAAAATGAATAAAGGGGCATTTCATGAAGCAAAAAATGCCTACAACACCCGGTATTCCCAGGCGGTCTCCCATCCAAGTACTAACCGAGCCCTATGCTGCTTGACTTCGGTGATCGGACGAGAACCGGTATATTCAGCATGGTATGGTCGTAGGCTCTTGCTCCATCAAAGTCAAGCTATTTGAAGGGATACTATGACGTCATCATCTATTTAATCCCTGTCAGTAATAATATTGGTTTCTTGATGTCTTCAGTCATTCCACCGATCTTTCATTGGGTTTGTTTCAGTTTCCATCGGATGCCTACCTACGAGAATTTTGAGATATTGTCGTGTTTTTTTTCTTGGATGCGCACCTGTGTGTGACGCAACAATTCACATGATGGTGTAGGCCTTGAACTGCGCGCCTCGTCTCTTGGAGACCCTGTGCTTGCAAACAAACGACTTTCCTCATTGCCTTGAATGTCGGACATCAAGCGAAAAGTTTATTCCTGCTCTATTAAAAAGGGTGACGAAGGAGACGAAAAAGACAACAAAAAGAGACAAAAGTGATACTATAAGGAAAACAAATACCAACGACTTAAAATGTAAAAATGAATAAAGGGGCATTTCATGAAGCAAAAAATGCCTACAACACCCGGTATTCCCAGGCGGTCTCCCATCCAAGTACTAACCGAGCCCTATGCTGCTTGACTTCGGTGATCGGACGAGAACCGGTATATTCAGCATGGTATGGTCGTAGGCTCTTGCTCCATCAAAGTCAAGCTATTTGAAGGGATACTATGACGTCATCATCTATTTAATCCCTGTCAGTAATAATATTGGTTTCTTGATGTCTTCAGTCATTCCACCGATCTTTCATTGGGTTTGTTTCAGTTTCCATCGGATGCCTACCTACGAGAATTTTGAGATATTGTCGTGTTTTTTTTCTTGGATGCGCACCTGTGTGTGACGCAACAATTCACATGATGGTGTAGGCCTTGAACTGCGCGCCTCGTCTCTTGGAGACCCTGTGCTTGCAAACAAACGACTTTCCTCATTGCCTTGAATGTCGGACATCAAGCGAAAAGTTTATTCCTGCTCTATTAAAAAGGGTGACGAAGGAGACGAAAAAGACAACAAAAAGAGACAAAAGTGATACTATAAGGAAAACAAATACCAACGACTTAAAATGTAAAAATGAATAAAGGGGCATTTCATGAAGCAAAAAATGCCTACAACACCCGGTATTCCCAGGCGGTCTCCCATCCAAGTACTAACCGAGCCCTATGCTGCTTGACTTCGGTGATCGGACGAGAACCGGTATATTCAGCATGGTATGGTCGTAGGCTCTTGCTCCATCAAAGTCAAGCTATTTGAAGGGATACTATGACGTCATCATCTATTTAATCCCTGTCAGTAATAATATTGGTTTCTTGATGTCTTCAGTCATTCCACCGATCTTTCATTGGGTTTGTTTCAGTTTCCATCGGATGCCTACCTACGAGAATTTTGAGATATTGTCGTGTTTTTTTTCTTGGATGCGCACCTGTGTGTGACGCAACAATTCACATGATGGTGTAGGCCTTGAACTGCGCGCCTCGTCTCTTGGAGACCCTGTGCTTGCAAACAAACGACTTTCCTCATTGCCTTGAATGTCGGACATCAAGCGAAAAGTTTATTCCTGCTCTATTAAAAAGGGTGACGAAGGAGACGAAAAAGACAACAAAAAGAGACAAAAGTGATACTATAAGGAAAACAAATACCAACGACTTAAAATGTAAAAATGAATAAAGGGGCATTTCATGAAGCAAAAAATGCCTACAACACCCGGTATTCCCAGGCGGTCTCCCATCCAAGTACTAACCGAGCCCTATGCTGCTTGACTTCGGTGATCGGACGAGAACCGGTATATTCAGCATGGTATGGTCGTAGGCTCTTGCTCCATCAAAGTCAAGCTATTTGAAGGGATACTATGACGTCATCATCTATTTAATCCCTGTCAGTAATAATATTGGTTTCTTGATGTCTTCAGTCATTCCACCGATCTTTCATTGGGTTTGTTTCAGTTTCCATCGGATGCCTACCTACGAGAATTTTGAGATATTGTCGTGTTTTTTTTCTTGGATGCGCACCTGTGTGTGACGCAACAATTCACATGATGGTGTAGGCCTTGAACTGCGCGCCTCGTCTCTTGGAGACCCTGTGCTTGCAAACAAACGACTTTCCTCATTGCCTTGAATGTCGGACATCAAGCGAAAAGTTTATTCCTGCTCTATTAAAAAGGGTGACGAAGGAGACGAAAAAGACAACAAAAAGAGACAAAAGTGATACTATAAGGAAAACAAATACCAACGACTTAAAATGTAAAAATGAATAAAGGGGCATTTCATGAAGCAAAAAATGCCTACAACACCCGGTATTCCCAGGCGGTCTCCCATCCAAGTACTAACCGAGCCCTATGCTGCTTGACTTCGGTGATCGGACGAGAACCGGTATATTCAGCATGGTATGGTCGTAGGCTCTTGCTCCATCAAAGTCAAGCTATTTGAAGGGATACTATGACGTCATCATCTATTTAATCCCTGTCAGTAATAATATTGGTTTCTTGATGTCTTCAGTCATTCCACCGATCTTTCATTGGGTTTGTTTCAGTTTCCATCGGATGCCTACCTACGAGAATTTTGAGATATTGTCGTGTTTTTTTTCTTGGATGCGCACCTGTGTGTGACGCAACAATTCACATGATGGTGTAGGCCTTGAACTGCGCGCCTCGTCTCTTGGAGACCCTGTGCTTGCAAACAAACGACTTTCCTCATTGCCTTGAATGTCGGACATCAAGCGAAAAGTTTATTCCTGCTCTATTAAAAAGGGTGACGAAGGAGACGAAAAAGACAACAAAAAGAGACAAAAGTGATACTATAAGGAAAACAAATACCAACGACTTAAAATGTAAAAATGAATAAAGGGGCATTTCATGAAGCAAAAAATGCCTACAACACCCGGTATTCCCAGGCGGTCTCCCATCCAAGTACTAACCGAGCCCTATGCTGCTTGACTTCGGTGATCGGACGAGAACCGGTATATTCAGCATGGTATGGTCGTAGGCTCTTGCTCCATCAAAGTCAAGCTATTTGAAGGGATACTATGACGTCATCATCTATTTAATCCCTGTCAGTAATAATATTGGTTTCTTGATGTCTTCAGTCATTCCACCGATCTTTCATTGGGTTTGTTTCAGTTTCCATCGGATGCCTACCTACGAGAATTTTGAGATATTGTCGTGTTTTTTTTCTTGGATGCGCACCTGTGTGTGACGCAACAATTCACATGATGGTGTAGGCCTTGAACTGCGCGCCTCGTCTCTTGGAGACCCTGTGCTTGCAAACAAACGACTTTCCTCATTGCCTTGAATGTCGGACATCAAGCGAAAAGTTTATTCCTGCTCTATTAAAAAGGGTGACGAAGGAGACGAAAAAGACAACAAAAAGAGACAAAAGTGATACTATAAGGAAAACAAATACCAACGACTTAAAATGTAAAAATGAATAAAGGGGCATTTCATGAAGCAAAAAATGCCTACAACACCCGGTATTCCCAGGCGGTCTCCCATCCAAGTACTAACCGAGCCCTATGCTGCTTGACTTCGGTGATCGGACGAGAACCGGTATATTCAGCATGGTATGGTCGTAGGCTCTTGCTCCATCAAAGTCAAGCTATTTGAAGGGATACTATGACGTCACCATCTATTTAATCCCTGTCAGTAATAATATTGGTTTCTTGATGTCTTCAGTCATTCCACCGATCTTTCATTGGGTTTGTTTCAGTTTCCATCGGATGCCTACCTACGAGAATTTTGAGATATTGTCGTGTTTTTTTTCTTGGATGCGCACCTGTGTGTGACGCAACAATTCACATGATGGTGTAGGCCTTGAACTGCGCGCCTCGTCTCTTGGAGACCCTGTGCTTGCAAACAAACGACTTTCCTCATTGCCTTGAATGTCGGACATCAAGCGAAAAGTTTATTCCTGCTCTATTAAAAAGGGTGACGAAGGAGACGAAAAAGACAACAAAAAGAGACAAAAGTGATACTATAAGGAAAACAAATACCAACGACTTAAAATGTAAAAATGAATAAAGGGGCATTTCATGAAGCAAAAAATGCCTACAACACCCGGTATTCCCAGGCGGTCTCCCATCCAAGTACTAACCGAGCCCTATGCTGCTTGACTTCGGTGATCGGACGAGAACCGGTATATTCAGCATGGTATGGTCGTAGGCTCTTGCTCCATCAAAGTCAAGCTATTTGAAGGGATACTATGACGTCATCATCTATTTAATCCCTGTCAGTAATAATATTGGTTTCTTGATGTCTTCAGTCATTCCACCGATCTTTCATTGGGTTTGTTTCAGTTTCCATCGGATGCCTACCTACGAGAATTTTGAGATATTGTCGTGTTTTTTTTCTTGGATGCGCACCTGTGTGTGACGCAACAATTCACATGATGGTGTAGGCCTTGAACTGCGCGCCTCGTCTCTTGGAGACCCTGTGCTTGCAAACAAACGACTTTCCTCATTGCCTTGAATGTCGGACATCAAGCGAAAAGTTTATTCCTGCTCTATTAAAAAGGGTGACGAAGGAGACGAAAAAGACAACAAAAAGAGACAAAAGTGATACTATAAGGAAAACAAATACCAACGACTTAAAATGTAAAAATGAATAAAGGGGCATTTCATGAAGCAAAAAATGCCTACAACACCCGGTATTCCCAGGCGGTCTCCCATCCAAGTACTAACCGAGCCCTATGCTGCTTGACTTCGGTGATCGGACGAGAACCGGTATATTCAGCATGGTATGGTCGTAGGCTCTTGCTCCATCAAAGTCAAGCTATTTGAAGGGATACTATGACGTCACCATCTATTTAATCCCTGTCAGTAATAATATTGGTTTCTTGATGTCTTCAGTCATTCCACCGATCTTTCATTGGGTTTGTTTCAGTTTCCATCGGATGCCTACCTACGAGAATTTTGAGAGATTGTCGTGTTTTTTTTCTTGGATGCGCACCTGTGTGTGACGCAACAATTCACATGATGGTGTAGGCCTTGAACTGCGCGCCTCGTCTCTTGGAGACCCTGTGCTTGCAAACAAACGACTTTCCTCATTGCCTTGAATGTCGGACATCAAGCGAAAAGTTTATTCCTGCTCTATTAAAAAGGGTGACGAAGGAGACGAAAAAGACAACAAAAAGAGACAAAAGTGATACTATAAGGAAAACAAATACCAACGACTTAAAATGTAAAAATGAATAAAGGGGCATTTCATGAAGCAAAAAATGCCTACAACACCCGGTATTCCCAGGCGGTCTCCCATCCAAGTACTAACCGAGCCCTATGCTGCTTGACTTCGGTGATCGGACGAGAACCGGTATATTCAGCATGGTATGGTCGTAGGCTCTTGCTCCATCAAAGTCAAGCTATTTGAAGGGATACTATGACGTCATCATCTATTTAATCCCTGTCAGTAATAATATTGGTTTCTTGATGTCTTCAGTCATTCCACCGATCTTTCATTGGGTTTGTTTCAGTTTCCATCGGATGCCTACCTACGAGAATTTTGAGATATTGTCGTGTTTTTTTTCTTGGATGCGCACCTGTGTGTGACGCAACAATTCACATGATGGTGTAGGCCTTGAACTGCGCGCCTCGTCTCTTGGAGACCCTGTGCTTGCAAACAAACGACTTTCCTCATTGCCTTGAATGTCGGACATCAAGCGAAAAGTTTATTCCTGCTCTATTAAAAAGGGTGACGAAGGAGACGAAAAAGACAACAAAAAGAGACAAAAGTGATACTATAAGGAAAACAAATACCAACGACTTAAAATGTAAAAATGAATAAAGGGGCATTTCATGAAGCAAAAAATGCCTACAACACCCGGTATTCCCAGGCGGTCTCCCATCCAAGTACTAACCGAGCCCTATGCTGCTTGACTTCGGTGATCGGACGAGAACCGGTATATTCAGCATGGTATGGTCGTAGGCTCTTGCTCCATCAAAGTCAAGCTATTTGAAGGGATACTATGACGTCATCATCTATTTAATCCCTGTCAGTAATAATATTGGTTTCTTGATGTCTTCAGTCATTCCACCGATCTTTCATTGGGTTTGTTTCAGTTTCCATCGGATGCCTACCTACGAGAATTTTGAGATATTGTCGTGTTTTTTTTCTTGGATGCGCACCTGTGTGTGACGCAACAATTCACATGATGGTGTAGGCCTTGAACTGCGCGCCTCGTCTCTTGGAGACCCTGTGCTTGCAAACAAACGACTTTCCTCATTGCCTTGAATGTCGGACATCAAGCGAAAAGTTTATTCCTGCTCTATTAAAAAGGGTGACGAAGGAGACGAAAAAGACAACAAAAAGAGACAAAAGTGATACTATAAGGAAAACAAATACCAACGACTTAAAATGTAAAAATGAATAAAGGGGCATTTCATGAAGCAAAAAATGCCTACAACACCCGGTATTCCCAGGCGGTCTCCCATCCAAGTACTAACCGAGCCCTATGCTGCTTGACTTCGGTGATCGGACGAGAACCGGTATATTCAGCATGGTATGGTCGTAGGCTCTTGCTCCATCAAAGTCAAGCTATTTGAAGGGATACTATGACGTCATCATCTATTTAATCCCTGTCAGTAATAATATTGGTTTCTTGATGTCTTCAGTCATTCCACCGATCTTTCATTGGGTTTGTTTCAGTTTCCATCGGATGCCTACCTACGAGAATTTTGAGATATTGTCGTGTTTTTTTTCTTGGATGCGCACCTGTGTGTGACGCAACAATTCACATGATGGTGTAGGCCTTGAACTGCGCGCCTCGTCTCTTGGAGACCCTGTGCTTGCAAACAAACGACTTTCCTCATTGCCTTGAATGTCGGACATCAAGCGAAAAGTTTATTCCTGCTCTATTAAAAAGGGTGACGAAGGAGACGAAAAAGACAACAAAAAGAGACAAAAGTGATACTATAAGGAAAACAAATACCAACGACTTAAAATGTAAAAATGAATAAAGGGGCATTTCATGAAGCAAAAAATGCCTACAACACCCGGTATTCCCAGGCGGTCTCCCATCCAAGTACTAACCGAGCCCTATGCTGCTTGAGTTCGGTGATCGGACGAGAACCGGTATATTCAGCATGGTATGGTCGTAGGCTCTTGCTCCATCAAAGTCAAGCTATTTGAAGGGATACTATGACGTCATCATCTATTTAATCCCTGTCAGTAATAATATTGGTTTCTTGATGTCTTCAGTCATTCCACCGATCTTTCATTGGGTTTGTTTCAGTTTCCATCGGATGCCTACCTACGAGAATTTTGAGATATTGTCGTGTTTTTTTTCTTGGATGCGCACCTGTGTGTGACGCAACAATTCACATGATGGTGTAGGCCTTGAACTGCGCGCCTCGTCTCTTGGAGACCCTGTGCTTGCAAACAAACGACTTTCCTCATTGCCTTGAATGTCGGACATCAAGCGAAAAGTTTATTCCTGCTCTATTAAAAAGGGTGACGAAGGAGACGAAAAAGACAACAAAAAGAGACAAAAGTGATACTATAAGGAAAACAAATACCAACGACTTAAAATGTAAAAATGAATAAAGGGGCATTTCATGAAGCAAAAAATGCCTACAACACCCGGTATTCCCAGGCGGTCTCCCATCCAAGTACTAACCGAGCCCTATGCTGCTTGACTTCGGTGATCGGACGAGAACCGGTATATTCAGCATGGTATGGTCGTAGGCTCTTGCTCCATCAAAGTCAAGCTATTTGAAGGGATACTATGACGTCATCATCTATTTAATCCCTGTCAGTAATAATATTGGTTTCTTGATGTCTTCAGTCATTCCACCGATCTTTCATTGGGTTTGTTTCAGTTTCCATCGGATGCCTACCTACGAGAATTTTGAGATATTGTCGTGTTTTTTTTCTTGGATGCGCACCTGTGTGTGACGCAACAATTCACATGATGGTGTAGGCCTTGAACTGCGCGCCTCGTCTCTTGGAGACCCTGTGCTTGCAAACAAACGACTTTCCTCATTGCCTTGAATGTCGGACATCAAGCGAAAAGTTTATTCCTGCTCTATTAAAAAGGGTGACGAAGGAGACGAAAAAGACAACAAAAAGAGACAAAAGTGATACTATAAGGAAAACAAATACCAACGACTTAAAATGTAAAAATGAATAAAGGGGCATTTCATGAAGCAAAAAATGCCTACAACACCCGGTATTCCCAGGCGGTCTCCCATCCAAGTACTAACCGAGCCCTATGCTGCTTGACTTCGGTGATCGGACGAGAACCGGTATATTCAGCATGGTATGGTCGTAGGCTCTTGCTCCATCAAAGTCAAGCTATTTGAAGGGATACTATGACGTCATCATCTATTTAATCCCTGTCAGTAATAATATTGGTTTCTTGATGTCTTCAGTCATTCCACCGATCTTTCATTGGGTTTGTTTCAGTTTCCATCGGATGCCTACCTACGAGAATTTTGAGATATTGTCGTGTTTTTTTTCTTGGATGCGCACCTGTGTGTGACGCAACAATTCACATGATGGTGTAGGCCTTGAACTGCGCGCCTCGTCTCTTGGAGACCCTGTGCTTGCAAACAAACGACTTTCCTCATTGCCTTGAATGTCGGACATCAAGCGAAAAGTTTATTCCTGCTCTATTAAAAAGGGTGACGAAGGAGACGAAAAAGACAACAAAAAGAGACAAAAGTGATACTATAAGGAAAACAAATACCAACGACTTAAAATGTAAAAATGAATAAAGGGGCATTTCATGAAGCAAAAAATGCCTACAACACCCGGTATTCCCAGGCGGTCTCCCATCCAAGTACTAACCGAGCCCTATGCTGCTTGACTTCGGTGATCGGACGAGAACCGGTATATTCAGCATGGTATGGTCGTAGGCTCTTGCTCCATCAAAGTCAAGCTATTTGAAGGGATACTATGACGTCATCATCTATTTAATCCCTGTCAGTAATAATATTGGTTTCTTGATGTCTTCAGTCATTCCACCGATCTTTCATTGGGTTTGTTTCAGTTTCCATCGGATGCCTACCTACGAGAATTTTGAGATATTGTCGTGTTTTTTTTCTTGGATGCGCACCTGTGTGTGACGCAACAATTCACATGATGGTGTAGGCCTTGAACTGCGCGCCTCGTCTCTTGGAGACCCTGTGCTTGCAAACAAACGACTTTCCTCATTGCCTTGAATGTCGGACATCAAGCGAAAAGTTTATTCCTGCTCTATTAAAAAGGGTGACGAAGGAGACGAAAAAGACAACAAAAAGAGACAAAAGTGATACTATAAGGAAAACAAATACCAACGACTTAAAATGTAAAAATGAATAAAGGGGCATTTCATGAAGCAAAAAATGCCTACAACACCCGGTATTCCCAGGCGGTCTCCCATCCAAGTACTAACCGAGCCCTATGCTGCTTGACTTCGGTGATCGGACGAGAACCGGTATATTCAGCATGGTATGGTCGTAGGCTCTTGCTCCATCAAAGTCAAGCTATTTGAAGGGATACTATGACGTCATCATCTATTTAATCCCTGTCAGTAATAATATTGGTTTCTTGATGTCTTCAGTCATTCCACCGATCTTTCATTGGGTTTGTTTCAGTTTCCATCGGATGCCTACCTACGAGAATTTTGAGATATTGTCGTGTTTTTTTTCTTGGATGCGCACCTGTGTGTGACGCAACAATTCACATGATGGTGTAGGCCTTGAACTGCGCGCCTCGTCTCTTGGAGACCCTGTGCTTGCAAACAAACGACTTTCCTCATTGCCTTGAATGTCGGACATCAAGCGAAAAGTTTATTCCTGCTCTATTAAAAAGGGTGACGAAGGAGACGAAAAAGACAACAAAAAGAGACAAAAGTGATACTATAAGGAAAACAAATACCAACGACTTAAAATGTAAAAATGAATAAAGGGGCATTTCATGAAGCAAAAAATGCCTACAACACCCGGTATTCCCAGGCGGTCTCCCATCCAAGTACTAACCGAGCCCTATGCTGCTTGACTTCGGTGATCGGACGAGAACCGGTATATTCAGCATGGTATGGTCGTAGGCTCTTGCTCCATCAAAGTCAAGCTATTTGAAGGGATACTATGACGTCATCATCTATTTAATCCCTGTCAGTAATAATATTGGTTTCTTGATGTCTTCAGTCATTCCACCGATCTTTCATTGGGTTTGTTTCAGTTTCCATCGGATGCCTACCTACGAGAATTTTGAGATATTGTCGTGTTTTTTTTCTTGGATGCGCACCTGTGTGTGACGCAACAATTCACATGATGGTGTAGGCCTTGAACTGCGCGCCTCGTCTCTTGGAGACCCTGTGCTTGCAAACAAACGACTTTCCTCATTGCCTTGAATGTCGGACATCAAGCGAAAAGTTTATTCCTGCTCTATTAAAAAGGGTGACGAAGGAGACGAAAAAGACAACAAAAAGAGACAAAAGTGATACTATAAGGAAAACAAATACCAACGACTTAAAATGTAAAAATGAATAAAGGGGCATTTCATGAAGCAAAAAATGCCTACAACACCCGGTATTCCCAGGCGGTCTCCCATCCAAGTACTAACCGAGCCCTATGCTGCTTGACTTCGGTGATCGGACGAGAACCGGTATATTCAGCATGGTATGGTCGTAGGCTCTTGCTCCATCAAAGTCAAGCTATTTGAAGGGATACTATGACGTCATCATCTATTTAATCCCTGTCAGTAATAATATTGGTTTCTTGATGTCTTCAGTCATTCCACCGATCTTTCATTGGGTTTGTTTCAGTTTCCATCGGATGCCTACCTACGAGAATTTTGAGATATTGTCGTGTTTTTTTTCTTGGATGCGCACCTGTGTGTGACGCAACAATTCACATGATGGTGTAGGCCTTGAACTGCGCGCCTCGTCTCTTGGAGACCCTGTGCTTGCAAACAAACGACTTTCCTCATTGCCTTGAATGTCGGACATCAAGCGAAAAGTTTATTCCTGCTCTATTAAAAAGGGTGACGAAGGAGACGAAAAAGACAACAAAAAGAGACAAAAGTGATACTATAAGGAAAACAAATACCAACGACTTAAAATGTAAAAATGAATAAAGGGGCATTTCATGAAGCAAAAAATGCCTACAACACCCGGTATTCCCAGGCGGTCTCCCATCCAAGTACTAACCGAGCCCTATGCTGCTTGACTTCGGTGATCGGACGAGAACCGGTATATTCAGCATGGTATGGTCGTAGGCTCTTGCTCCATCAAAGTCAAGCTATTTGAAGGGATACTATGACGTCATCATCTATTTAATCCCTGTCAGTAATAATATTGGTTTCTTGATGTCTTCAGTCATTCCACCGATCTTTCATTGGGTTTGTTTCAGTTTCCATCGGATGCCTACCTACGAGAATTTTGAGATATTGTCGTGTTTTTTTTCTTGGATGCGCACCTGTGTGTGACGCAACAATTCACATGATGGTGTAGGCCTTGAACTGCGCGCCTCGTCTCTTGGAGACCCTGTGCTTGCAAACAAACGACTTTCCTCATTGCCTTGAATGTCGGACATCAAGCGAAAAGTTTATTCCTGCTCTATTAAAAAGGGTGACGAAGGAGACGAAAAAGACAACAAAAAGAGACAAAAGTGATACTATAAGGAAAACAAATACCAACGACTTAAAATGTAAAAATGAATAAAGGGGCATTTCATGAAGCAAAAAATGCCTACAACACCCGGTATTCCCAGGCGGTCTCCCATCCAAGTACTAACCGAGCCCTATGCTGCTTGACTTCGGTGATCGGACGAGAACCGGTATATTCAGCATGGTATGGTCGTAGGCTCTTGCTCCATCAAAGTCAAGCTATTTGAAGGGATACTATGACGTCATCATCTATTTAATCCCTGTCAGTAATAATATTGGTTTCTTGATGTCTTCAGTCATTCCACCGATCTTTCATTGGGTTTGTTTCAGTTTCCATCGGATGCCTACCTACGAGAATTTTGAGATATTGTCGTGTTTTTTTTCTTGGATGCGCACCTGTGTGTGACGCAACAATTCACATGATGGTGTAGGCCTTGAACTGCGCGCCTCGTCTCTTGGAGACCCTGTGCTTGCAAACAAACGACTTTCCTCATTGCCTTGAATGTCGGACATCAAGCGAAAAGTTTATTCCTGCTCTATTAAAAAGGGTGACGAAGGAGACGAAAAAGACAACAAAAAGAGACAAAAGTGATACTATAAGGAAAACAAATACCAACGACTTAAAATGTAAAAATGAATAAAGGGGCATTTCATGAAGCAAAAAATGCCTACAACACCCGGTATTCCCAGGCGGTCTCCCATCCAAGTACTAACCGAGCCCTATGCTGCTTGACTTCGGTGATCGGACGAGAACCGGTATATTCAGCATGGTATGGTCGTAGGCTCTTGCTCCATCAAAGTCAAGCTATTTGAAGGGATACTATGACGTCATCATCTATTTAATCCCTGTCAGTAATAATATTGGTTTCTTGATGTCTTCAGTCATTCCACCGATCTTTCATTGGGTTTGTTTCAGTTTCCATCGGATGCCTACCTACGAGAATTTTGAGATATTGTCGTGTTTTTTTTCTTGGATGCGCACCTGTGTGTGACGCAACAATTCACATGATGGTGTAGGCCTTGAACTGCGCGCCTCGTCTCTTGGAGACCCTGTGCTTGCAAACAAACGACTTTCCTCATTGCCTTGAATGTCGGACATCAAGCGAAAAGTTTATTCCTGCTCTATTAAAAAGGGTGACGAAGGAGACGAAAAAGACAACAAAAAGAGACAAAAGTGATACTATAAGGAAAACAAATACCAACGACTTAAAATGTAAAAATGAATAAAGGGGCATTTCATGAAGCAAAAAATGCCTACAACACCCGGTATTCCCAGGCGGTCTCCCATCCAAGTACTAACCGAGCCCTATGCTGCTTGACTTCGGTGATCGGACGAGAACCGGTATATTCAGCATGGTATGGTCGTAGGCTCTTGCTCCATCAAAGTCAAGCTATTTGAAGGGATACTATGACGTCATCATCTATTTAATCCCTGTCAGTAATAATATTGGTTTCTTGATGTCTTCAGTCATTCCACCGATCTTTCATTGGGTTTGTTTCAGTTTCCATCGGATGCCTACCTACGAGAATTTTGAGATATTGTCGTGTTTTTTTTCTTGGATGCGCACCTGTGTGTGACGCAACAATTCACATGATGGTGTAGGCCTTGAACTGCGCGCCTCGTCTCTTGGAGACCCTGTGCTTGCAAACAAACGACTTTCCTCATTGCCTTGAATGTCGGACATCAAGCGAAAAGTTTATTCCTGCTCTATTAAAAAGGGTGACGAAGGAGACGAAAAAGACAACAAAAAGAGACAAAAGTGATACTATAAGGAAAACAAATACCAACGACTTAAAATGTAAAAATGAATAAAGGGGCATTTCATGAAGCAAAAAATGCCTACAACACCCGGTATTCCCAGGCGGTCTCCCATCCAAGTACTAACCGAGCCCTATGCTGCTTGACTTCGGTGATCGGACGAGAACCGGTATATTCAGCATGGTATGGTCGTAGGCTCTTGCTCCATCAAAGTCAAGCTATTTGAAGGGATACTATGACGTCATCATCTATTTAATCCCTGTCAGTAATAATATTGGTTTCTTGATGTCTTCAGTCATTCCACCGATCTTTCATTGGGTTTGTTTCAGTTTCCATCGGATGCCTACCTACGAGAATTTTGAGATATTGTCGTGTTTTTTTTCTTGGATGCGCACCTGTGTGTGACGCAACAATTCACATGATGGTGTAGGCCTTGAACTGCGCGCCTCGTCTCTTGGAGACCCTGTGCTTGCAAACAAACGACTTTCCTCATTGCCTTGAATGTCGGACATCAAGCGAAAAGTTTATTCCTGCTCTATTAAAAAGGGTGACGAAGGAGACGAAAAAGACAACAAAAAGAGACAAAAGTGATACTATAAGGAAAACAAATACCAACGACTTAAAATGTAAAAATGAATAAAGGGGCATTTCATGAAGCAAAAAATGCCTACAACACCCGGTATTCCCAGGCGGTCTCCCATCCAAGTACTAACCGAGCCCTATGCTGCTTGACTTCGGTGATCGGACGAGAACCGGTATATTCAGCATGGTATGGTCGTAGGCTCTTGCTCCATCAAAGTCAAGCTATTTGAAGGGATACTATGACGTCATCATCTATTTAATCCCTGTCAGTAATAATATTGGTTTCTTGATGTCTTCAGTCATTCCACCGATCTTTCATTGGGTTTGTTTCAGTTTCCATCGGATGCCTACCTACGAGAATTTTGAGATATTGTCGTGTTTTTTTTCTTGGATGCGCACCTGTGTGTGACGCAACAATTCACATGATGGTGTAGGCCTTGAACTGCGCGCCTCGTCTCTTGGAGACCCTGTGCTTGCAAACAAACGACTTTCCTCATTGCCTTGAATGTCGGACATCAAGCGAAAAGTTTATTCCTGCTCTATTAAAAAGGGTGACGAAGGAGACGAAAAAGACAACAAAAAGAGACAAAAGTGATACTATAAGGAAAACAAATACCAACGACTTAAAATGTAAAAATGAATAAAGGGGCATTTCATGAAGCAAAAAATGCCTACAACACCCGGTATTCCCAGGCGGTCTCCCATCCAAGTACTAACCGAGCCCTATGCTGCTTGAGTTCGGTGATCGGACGAGAACCGGTATATTCAGCATGGTATGGTCGTAGGCTCTTGCTCCATCAAAGTCAAGCTATTTGAAGGGATACTATGACGTCATCATCTATTTAATCCCTGTCAGTAATAATATTGGTTTCTTGATGTCTTCAGTCATTCCACCGATCTTTCATTGGGTTTGTTTCAGTTTCCATCGGATGCCTACCTACGAGAATTTTGAGATATTGTCGTGTTTTTTTTCTTGGATGCGCACCTGTGTGTGACGCAACAATTCACATGATGGTGTAGGCCTTGAACTGCGCGCCTCGTCTCTTGGAGACCCTGTGCTTGCAAACAAACGACTTTCCTCATTGCCTTGAATGTCGGACATCAAGCGAAAAGTTTATTCCTGCTCTATTAAAAAGGGTGACGAAGGAGACGAAAAAGACAACAAAAAGAGACAAAAGTGATACTATAAGGAAAACAAATACCAACGACTTAAAATGTAAAAATGAATAAAGGGGCATTTCATGAAGCAAAAAATGCCTACAACACCCGGTATTCCCAGGCGGTCTCCCATCCAAGTACTAACCGAGCCCTATGCTGCTTGACTTCGGTGATCGGACGAGAACCGGTATATTCAGCATGGTATGGTCGTAGGCTCTTGCTCCATCAAAGTCAAGCTATTTGAAGGGATACTATGACGTCATCATCTATTTAATCCCTGTCAGTAATAATATTGGTTTCTTGATGTCTTCAGTCATTCCACCGATCTTTCATTGGGTTTGTTTCAGTTTCCATCGGATGCCTACCTACGAGAATTTTGAGATATTGTCGTGTTTTTTTTCTTGGATGCGCACCTGTGTGTGACGCAACAATTCACATGATGGTGTAGGCCTTGAACTGCGCGCCTCGTCTCTTGGAGACCCTGTGCTTGCAAACAAACGACTTTCCTCATTGCCTTGAATGTCGGACATCAAGCGAAAAGTTTATTCCTGCTCTATTAAAAAGGGTGACGAAGGAGACGAAAAAGACAACAAAAAGAGACAAAAGTGATACTATAAGGAAAACAAATACCAACGACTTAAAATGTAAAAATGAATAAAGGGGCATTTCATGAAGCAAAAAATGCCTACAACACCCGGTATTCCCAGGCGGTCTCCCATCCAAGTACTAACCGAGCCCTATGCTGCTTGACTTCGGTGATCGGACGAGAACCGGTATATTCAGCATGGTATGGTCGTAGGCTCTTGCTCCATCAAAGTCAAGCTATTTGAAGGGATACTATGACGTCATCATCTATTTAATCCCTGTCAGTAATAATATTGGTTTCTTGATGTCTTCAGTCATTCCACCGATCTTTCATTGGGTTTGTTTCAGTTTCCATCGGATGCCTACCTACGAGAATTTTGAGATATTGTCGTGTTTTTTTTCTTGGATGCGCACCTGTGTGTGACGCAACAATTCACATGATGGTGTAGGCCTTGAACTGCGCGCCTCGTCTCTTGGAGACCCTGTGCTTGCAAACAAACGACTTTCCTCATTGCCTTGAATGTCGGACATCAAGCGAAAAGTTTATTCCTGCTCTATTAAAAAGGGTGACGAAGGAGACGAAAAAGACAACAAAAAGAGACAAAAGTGATACTATAAGGAAAACAAATACCAACGACTTAAAATGTAAAAATGAATAAAGGGGCATTTCATGAAGCAAAAAATGCCTACAACACCCGGTATTCCCAGGCGGTCTCCCATCCAAGTACTAACCGAGCCCTATGCTGCTTGACTTCGGTGATCGGACGAGAACCGGTATATTCAGCATGGTATGGTCGTAGGCTCTTGCTCCATCAAAGTCAAGCTATTTGAAGGGATACTATGACGTCATCATCTATTTAATCCCTGTCAGTAATAATATTGGTTTCTTGATGTCTTCAGTCATTCCACCGATCTTTCATTGGGTTTGTTTCAGTTTCCATCGGATGCCTACCTACGAGAATTTTGAGATATTGTCGTGTTTTTTTTCTTGGATGCGCACCTGTGTGTGACGCAACAATTCACATGATGGTGTAGGCCTTGAACTGCGCGCCTCGTCTCTTGGAGACCCTGTGCTTGCAAACAAACGACTTTCCTCATTGTCTTGAATGTCGGACATCAAGCGAAAAGTTTATTCCTGCTCTATTAAAAAGGGTGACGAAGGAGACGAAAAAGACAACAAAAAGAGACAAAAGTGATACTATAAGGAAAACAAATACCAACGACTTAAAATGTAAAAATGAATAAAGGGGCATTTCATGAAGCAAAAAATGCCTACAACACCCGGTATTCCCAGGCGGTCTCCCATCCAAGTACTAACCGAGCCCTATGCTGCTTGACTTCGGTGATCGGACGAGAACCGGTATATTCAGCATGGTATGGTCGTAGGCTCTTGCTCCATCAAAGTCAAGCTATTTGAAGGGATACTATGACGTCATCATCTATTTAATCCCTGTCAGTAATAATATTGGTTTCTTGATGTCTTCAGTCATTCCACCGATCTTTCATTGGGTTTGTTTCAGTTTCCATCGGATGCCTACCTACGAGAATTTTGAGATATTGTCGTGTTTTTTTTCTTGGATGCGCACCTGTGTGTGACGCAACAATTCACATGATGGTGTAGGCCTTGAACTGCGCGCCTCGTCTCTTGGAGACCCTGTGCTTGCAAACAAACGACTTTCCTCATTGCCTTGAATGTCGGACATCAAGCGAAAAGTTTATTCCTGCTCTATTAAAAAGGGTGACGAAGGAGACGAAAAAGACAACAAAAAGAGACAAAAGTGATACTATAAGGAAAACAAATACCAACGACTTAAAATGTAAAAATGAATAAAGGGGCATTTCATGAAGCAAAAAATGCCTACAACACCCGGTATTCCCAGGCGGTCTCCCATCCAAGTACTAACCGAGCCCTATGCTGCTTGACTTCGGTGATCGGACGAGAACCGGTATATTCAGCATGGTATGGTCGTAGGCTCTTGCTCCATCAAAGTCAAGCTATTTGAAGGGATACTATGACGTCATCATCTATTTAATCCCTGTCAGTAATAATATTGGTTTCTTGATGTCTTCAGTCATTCCACCGATCTTTCATTGGGTTTGTTTCAGTTTCCATCGGATGCCTACCTACGAGAATTTTGAGATATTGTCGTGTTTTTTTTCTTGGATGCGCACCTGTGTGTGACGCAACAATTCACATGATGGTGTAGGCCTTGAACTGCGCGCCTCGTCTCTTGGAGACCCTGTGCTTGCAAACAAACGACTTTCCTCATTGCCTTGAATGTCGGACATCAAGCGAAAAGTTTATTCCTGCTCTATTAAAAAGGGTGACGAAGGAGACGAAAAAGACAACAAAAAGAGACAAAAGTGATACTATAAGGAAAACAAATACCAACGACTTAAAATGTAAAAATGAATAAAGGGGCATTTCATGAAGCAAAAAATGCCTACAACACCCGGTATTCCCAGGCGGTCTCCCATCCAAGTACTAACCGAGCCCTATGCTGCTTGACTTCGGTGATCGGACGAGAACCGGTATATTCAGCATGGTATGGTCGTAGGCTCTTGCTCCATCAAAGTCAAGCTATTTGAAGGGATACTATGACGTCATCATCTATTTAATCCCTGTCAGTAATAATATTGGTTTCTTGATGTCTTCAGTCATTCCACCGATCTTTCATTGGGTTTGTTTCAGTTTCCATCGGATGCCTACCTACGAGAATTTTGAGATATTGTCGTGTTTTTTTTCTTGGATGCGCACCTGTGTGTGACGCAACAATTCACATGATGGTGTAGGCCTTGAACTGCGCGCCTCGTCTCTTGGAGACCCTGTGCTTGCAAACAAACGACTTTCCTCATTGTCTTGAATGTCGGACATCAAGCGAAAAGTTTATTCCTGCTCTATTAAAAAGGGTGACGAAGGAGACGAAAAAGACAACAAAAAGAGACAAAAGTGATACTATAAGGAAAACAAATACCAACGACTTAAAATGTAAAAATGAATAAAGGGGCATTTCATGAAGCAAAAAATGCCTACAACACCCGGTATTCCCAGGCGGTCTCCCATCCAAGTACTAACCGAGCCCTATGCTGCTTGACTTCGGTGATCGGACGAGAACCGGTATATTCAGCATGGTATGGTCGTAGGCTCTTGCTCCATCAAAGTCAAGCTATTTGAAGGGATACTATGACGTCATCATCTATTTAATCCCTGTCAGTAATAATATTGGTTTCTTGATGTCTTCAGTCATTCCACCGATCTTTCATTGGGTTTGTTTCAGTTTCCATCGGATGCCTACCTACGAGAATTTTGAGATATTGTCGTGTTTTTTTTCTTGGATGCGCACCTGTGTGTGACGCAACAATTCACATGATGGTGTAGGCCTTGAACTGCGCGCCTCGTCTCTTGGAGACCCTGTGCTTGCAAACAAACGACTTTCCTCATTGCCTTGAATGTCGGACATCAAGCGAAAAGTTTATTCCTGCTCTATTAAAAAGGGTGACGAAGGAGACGAAAAAGACAACAAAAAGAGACAAAAGTGATACTATAAGGAAAACAAATACCAACGACTTAAAATGTAAAAATGAATAAAGGGGCATTTCATGAAGCAAAAAATGCCTACAACACCCGGTATTCCCAGGCGGTCTCCCATCCAAGTACTAACCGAGCCCTATGCTGCTTGACTTCGGTGATCGGACGAGAACCGGTATATTCAGCATGGTATGGTCGTAGGCTCTTGCTCCATCAAAGTCAAGCTATTTGAAGGGATACTATGACGTCATCATCTATTTAATCCCTGTCAGTAATAATATTGGTTTCTTGATGTCTTCAGTCATTCCACCGATCTTTCATTGGGTTTGTTTCAGTTTCCATCGGATGCCTACCTACGAGAATTTTGAGATATTGTCGTGTTTTTTTTCTTGGATGCGCACCTGTGTGTGACGCAACAATTCACATGATGGTGTAGGCCTTGAACTGCGCGCCTCGTCTCTTGGAGACCCTGTGCTTGCAAACAAACGACTTTCCTCATTGCCTTGAATGTCGGACATCAAGCGAAAAGTTTATTCCTGCTCTATTAAAAAGGGTGACGAAGGAGACGAAAAAGACAACAAAAAGAGACAAAAGTGATACTATAAGGAAAACAAATACCAACGACTTAAAATGTAAAAATGAATAAAGGGGCATTTCATGAAGCAAAAAATGCCTACAACACCCGGTATTCCCAGGCGGTCTCCCATCCAAGTACTAACCGAGCCCTATGCTGCTTGACTTCGGTGATCGGACGAGAACCGGTATATTCAGCATGGTATGGTCGTAGGCTCTTGCTCCATCAAAGTCAAGCTATTTGAAGGGATACTATGACGTCATCATCTATTTAATCCCTGTCAGTAATAATATTGGTTTCTTGATGTCTTCAGTCATTCCACCGATCTTTCATTGGGTTTGTTTCAGTTTCCATCGGATGCCTACCTACGAGAATTTTGAGATATTGTCGTGTTTTTTTTCTTGGATGCGCACCTGTGTGTGACGCAACAATTCACATGATGGTGTAGGCCTTGAACTGCGCGCCTCGTCTCTTGGAGACCCTGTGCTTGCAAACAAACGACTTTCCTCATTGCCTTGAATGTCGGACATCAAGCGAAAAGTTTATTCCTGCTCTATTAAAAAGGGTGACGAAGGAGACGAAAAAGACAACAAAAAGAGACAAAAGTGATACTATAAGGAAAACAAATACCAACGACTTAAAATGTAAAAATGAATAAAGGGGCATTTCATGAAGCAAAAAATGCCTACAACACCCGGTATTCCCAGGCGGTCTCCCATCCAAGTACTAACCGAGCCCTATGCTGCTTGACTTCGGTGATCGGACGAGAACCGGTATATTCAGCATGGTATGGTCGTAGGCTCTTGCTCCATCAAAGTCAAGCTATTTGAAGGGATACTATGACGTCATCATCTATTTAATCCCTGTCAGTAATAATATTGGTTTCTTGATGTCTTCAGTCATTCCACCGATCTTTCATTGGGTTTGTTTCAGTTTCCATCGGATGCCTACCTACGAGAATTTTGAGATATTGTCGTGTTTTTTTTCTTGGATGCGCACCTGTGTGTGACGCAACAATTCACATGATGGTGTAGGCCTTGAACTGCGCGCCTCGTCTCTTGGAGACCCTGTGCTTGCAAACAAACGACTTTCCTCATTGCCTTGAATGTCGGACATCAAGCGAAAAGTTTATTCCTGCTCTATTAAAAAGGGTGACGAAGGAGACGAAAAAGACAACAAAAAGAGACAAAAGTGATACTATAAGGAAAACAAATACCAACGACTTAAAATGTAAAAATGAATAAAGGGGCATTTCATGAAGCAAAAAATGCCTACAACACCCGGTATTCCCAGGCGGTCTCCCATCCAAGTACTAACCGAGCCCTATGCTGCTTGACTTCGGTGATCGGACGAGAACCGGTATATTCAGCATGGTATGGTCGTAGGCTCTTGCTCCATCAAAGTCAAGCTATTTGAAGGGATACTATGACGTCATCATCTATTTAATCCCTGTCAGTAATAATATTGGTTTCTTGATGTCTTCAGTCATTCCACCGATCTTTCATTGGGTTTGTTTCAGTTTCCATCGGATGCCTACCTACGAGAATTTTGAGATATTGTCGTGTTTTTTTTCTTGGATGCGCACCTGTGTGTGACGCAACAATTCACATGATGGTGTAGGCCTTGAACTGCGCGCCTCGTCTCTTGGAGACCCTGTGCTTGCAAACAAACGACTTTCCTCATTGCCTTGAATGTCGGACATCAAGCGAAAAGTTTATTCCTGCTCTATTAAAAAGGGTGACGAAGGAGACGAAAAAGACAACAAAAAGAGACAAAAGTGATACTATAAGGAAAACAAATACCAACGACTTAAAATGTAAAAATGAATAAAGGGGCATTTCATGAAGCAAAAAATGCCTACAACACCCGGTATTCCCAGGCGGTCTCCCATCCAAGTACTAACCGAGCCCTATGCTGCTTGACTTCGGTGATCGGACGAGAACCGGTATATTCAGCATGGTATGGTCGTAGGCTCTTGCTCCATCAAAGTCAAGCTATTTGAAGGGATACTATGACGTCATCATCTATTTAATCCCTGTCAGTAATAATATTGGTTTCTTGATGTCTTCAGTCATTCCACCGATCTTTCATTGGGTTTGTTTCAGTTTCCATCGGATGCCTACCTACGAGAATTTTGAGATATTGTCGTGTTTTTTTTCTTGGATGCGCACCTGTGTGTGACGCAACAATTCACATGATGGTGTAGGCCTTGAACTGCGCGCCTCGTCTCTTGGAGACCCTGTGCTTGCAAACAAACGACTTTCCTCATTGCCTTGAATGTCGGACATCAAGCGAAAAGTTTATTCCTGCTCTATTAAAAAGGGTGACGAAGGAGACGAAAAAGACAACAAAAAGAGACAAAAGTGATACTATAAGGAAAACAAATACCAACGACTTAAAATGTAAAAATGAATAAAGGGGCATTTCATGAAGCAAAAAATGCCTACAACACCCGGTATTCCCAGGCGGTCTCCCATCCAAGTACTAACCGAGCCCTATGCTGCTTGACTTCGGTGATCGGACGAGAACCGGTATATTCAGCATGGTATGGTCGTAGGCTCTTGCTCCATCAAAGTCAAGCTATTTGAAGGGATACTATGACGTCATCATCTATTTAATCCCTGTCAGTAATAATATTGGTTTCTTGATGTCTTCAGTCATTCCACCGATCTTTCATTGGGTTTGTTTCAGTTTCCATCGGATGCCTACCTACGAGAATTTTGAGATATTGTCGTGTTTTTTTTCTTGGATGCGCACCTGTGTGTGACGCAACAATTCACATGATGGTGTAGGCCTTGAACTGCGCGCCTCGTCTCTTGGAGACCCTGTGCTTGCAAACAAACGACTTTCCTCATTGCCTTGAATGTCGGACATCAAGCGAAAAGTTTATTCCTGCTCTATTAAAAAGGGTGACGAAGGAGACGAAAAAGACAACAAAAAGAGACAAAAGTGATACTATAAGGAAAACAAATACCAACGACTTAAAATGTAAAAATGAATAAAGGGGCATTTCATGAAGCAAAAAATGCCTACAACACCCGGTATTCCCAGGCGGTCTCCCATCCAAGTACTAACCGAGCCCTATGCTGCTTGACTTCGGTGATCGGACGAGAACCGGTATATTCAGCATGGTATGGTCGTAGGCTCTTGCTCCATCAAAGTCAAGCTATTTGAAGGGATACTATGACGTCATCATCTATTTAATCCCTGTCAGTAATAATATTGGTTTCTTGATGTCTTCAGTCATTCCACCGATCTTTCATTGGGTTTGTTTCAGTTTCCATCGGATGCCTACCTACGAGAATTTTGAGATATTGTCGTGTTTTTTTTCTTGGATGCGCACCTGTGTGTGACGCAACAATTCACATGATGGTGTAGGCCTTGAACTGCGCGCCTCGTCTCTTGGAGACCCTGTGCTTGCAAACAAACGACTTTCCTCATTGCCTTGAATGTCGGACATCAAGCGAAAAGTTTATTCCTGCTCTATTAAAAAGGGTGACGAAGGAGACGAAAAAGACAACAAAAAGAGACAAAAGTGATACTATAAGGAAAACAAATACCAACGACTTAAAATGTAAAAATGAATAAAGGGGCATTTCATGAAGCAAAAAATGCCTACAACACCCGGTATTCCCAGGCGGTCTCCCATCCAAGTACTAACCGAGCCCTATGCTGCTTGACTTCGGTGATCGGACGAGAACCGGTATATTCAGCATGGTATGGTCGTAGGCTCTTGCTCCATCAAAGTCAAGCTATTTGAAGGGATACTATGACGTCATCATCTATTTAATCCCTGTCAGTAATAATATTGGTTTCTTGATGTCTTCAGTCATTCCACCGATCTTTCATTGGGTTTGTTTCAGTTTCCATCGGATGCCTACCTACGAGAATTTTGAGATATTGTCGTGTTTTTTTTCTTGGATGCGCACCTGTGTGTGACGCAACAATTCACATGATGGTGTAGGCCTTGAACTGCGCGCCTCGTCTCTTGGAGACCCTGTGCTTGCAAACAAACGACTTTCCTCATTGCCTTGAATGTCGGACATCAAGCGAAAAGTTTATTCCTGCTCTATTAAAAAGGGTGACGAAGGAGACGAAAAAGACAACAAAAAGAGACAAAAGTGATACTATAAGGAAAACAAATACCAACGACTTAAAATGTAAAAATGAATAAAGGGGCATTTCATGAAGCAAAAAATGCCTACAACACCCGGTATTCCCAGGCGGTCTCCCATCCAAGTACTAACCGAGCCCTATGCTGCTTGACTTCGGTGATCGGACGAGAACCGGTATATTCAGCATGGTATGGTCGTAGGCTCTTGCTCCATCAAAGTCAAGCTATTTGAAGGGATACTATGACGTCATCATCTATTTAATCCCTGTCAGTAATAATATTGGTTTCTTGATGTCTTCAGTCATTCCACCGATCTTTCATTGGGTTTGTTTCAGTTTCCATCGGATGCCTACCTACGAGAATTTTGAGATATTGTCGTGTTTTTTTTCTTGGATGCGCACCTGTGTGTGACGCAACAATTCACATGATGGTGTAGGCCTTGAACTGCGCGCCTCGTCTCTTGGAGACCCTGTGCTTGCAAACAAACGACTTTCCTCATTGCCTTGAATGTCGGACATCAAGCGAAAAGTTTATTCCTGCTCTATTAAAAAGGGTGACGAAGGAGACGAAAAAGACAACAAAAAGAGACAAAAGTGATACTATAAGGAAAACAAATACCAACGACTTAAAATGTAAAAATGAATAAAGGGGCATTTCATGAAGCAAAAAATGCCTACAACACCCGGTATTCCCAGGCGGTCTCCCATCCAAGTACTAACCGAGCCCTATGCTGCTTGACTTCGGTGATCGGACGAGAACCGGTATATTCAGCATGGTATGGTCGTAGGCTCTTGCTCCATCAAAGTCAAGCTATTTGAAGGGATACTATGACGTCATCATCTATTTAATCCCTGTCAGTAATAATATTGGTTTCTTGATGTCTTCAGTCATTCCACCGATCTTTCATTGGGTTTGTTTCAGTTTCCATCGGATGCCTACCTACGAGAATTTTGAGATATTGTCGTGTTTTTTTTCTTGGATGCGCACCTGTGTGTGACGCAACAATTCACATGATGGTGTAGGCCTTGAACTGCGCGCCTCGTCTCTTGGAGACCCTGTGCTTGCAAACAAACGACTTTCCTCATTGCCTTGAATGTCGGACATCAAGCGAAAAGTTTATTCCTGCTCTATTAAAAAGGGTGACGAAGGAGACGAAAAAGACAACAAAAAGAGACAAAAGTGATACTATAAGGAAAACAAATACCAACGACTTAAAATGTAAAAATGAATAAAGGGGCATTTCATGAAGCAAAAAATGCCTACAACACCCGGTATTCCCAGGCGGTCTCCCATCCAAGTACTAACCGAGCCCTATGCTGCTTGACTTCGGTGATCGGACGAGAACCGGTATATTCAGCATGGTATGGTCGTAGGCTCTTGCTCCATCAAAGTCAAGCTATTTGAAGGGATACTATGACGTCATCATCTATTTAATCCCTGTCAGTAATAATATTGGTTTCTTGATGTCTTCAGTCATTCCACCGATCTTTCATTGGGTTTGTTTCAGTTTCCATCGGATGCCTACCTACGAGAATTTTGAGATATTGTCGTGTTTTTTTTCTTGGATGCGCACCTGTGTGTGACGCAACAATTCACATGATGGTGTAGGCCTTGAACTGCGCGCCTCGTCTCTTGGAGACCCTGTGCTTGCAAACAAACGACTTTCCTCATTGCCTTGAATGTCGGACATCAAGCGAAAAGTTTATTCCTGCTCTATTAAAAAGGGTGACGAAGGAGACGAAAAAGACAACAAAAAGAGACAAAAGTGATACTATAAGGAAAACAAATACCAACGACTTAAAATGTAAAAATGAATAAAGGGGCATTTCATGAAGCAAAAAATGCCTACAACACCCGGTATTCCCAGGCGGTCTCCCATCCAAGTACTAACCGAGCCCTATGCTGCTTGACTTCGGTGATCGGACGAGAACCGGTATATTCAGCATGGTATGGTCGTAGGCTCTTGCTCCATCAAAGTCAAGCTATTTGAAGGGATACTATGACGTCATCATCTATTTAATCCCTGTCAGTAATAATATTGGTTTCTTGATGTCTTCAGTCATTCCACCGATCTTTCATTGGGTTTGTTTCAGTTTCCATCGGATGCCTACCTACGAGAATTTTGAGATATTGTCGTGTTTTTTTTCTTGGATGCGCACCTGTGTGTGACGCAACAATTCACATGATGGTGTAGGCCTTGAACTGCGCGCCTCGTCTCTTGGAGACCCTGTGCTTGCAAACAAACGACTTTCCTCATTGCCTTGAATGTCGGACATCAAGCGAAAAGTTTATTCCTGCTCTATTAAAAAGGGTGACGAAGGAGACGAAAAAGACAACAAAAAGAGACAAAAGTGATACTATAAGGAAAACAAATACCAACGACTTAAAATGTAAAAATGAATAAAGGGGCATTTCATGAAGCAAAAAATGCCTACAACACCCGGTATTCCCAGGCGGTCTCCCATCCAAGTACTAACCGAGCCCTATGCTGCTTGACTTCGGTGATCGGACGAGAACCGGTATATTCAGCATGGTATGGTCGTAGGCTCTTGCTCCATCAAAGTCAAGCTATTTGAAGGGATACTATGACGTCATCATCTATTTAATCCCTGTCAGTAATAATATTGGTTTCTTGATGTCTTCAGTCATTCCACCGATCTTTCATTGGGTTTGTTTCAGTTTCCATCGGATGCCTACCTACGAGAATTTTGAGATATTGTCGTGTTTTTTTTCTTGGATGCGCACCTGTGTGTGACGCAACAATTCACATGATGGTGTAGGCCTTGAACTGCGCGCCTCGTCTCTTGGAGACCCTGTGCTTGCAAACAAACGACTTTCCTCATTGCCTTGAATGTCGGACATCAAGCGAAAAGTTTATTCCTGCTCTATTAAAAAGGGTGACGAAGGAGACGAAAAAGACAACAAAAAGAGACAAAAGTGATACTATAAGGAAAACAAATACCAACGACTTAAAATGTAAAAATGAATAAAGGGGCATTTCATGAAGCAAAAAATGCCTACAACACCCGGTATTCCCAGGCGGTCTCCCATCCAAGTACTAACCGAGCCCTATGCTGCTTGACTTCGGTGATCGGACGAGAACCGGTATATTCAGCATGGTATGGTCGTAGGCTCTTGCTCCATCAAAGTCAAGCTATTTGAAGGGATACTATGACGTCATCATCTATTTAATCCCTGTCAGTAATAATATTGGTTTCTTGATGTCTTCAGTCATTCCACCGATCTTTCATTGGGTTTGTTTCAGTTTCCATCGGATGCCTACCTACGAGAATTTTGAGATATTGTCGTGTTTTTTTTCTTGGATGCGCACCTGTGTGTGACGCAACAATTCACATGATGGTGTAGGCCTTGAACTGCGCGCCTCGTCTCTTGGAGACCCTGTGCTTGCAAACAAACGACTTTCCTCATTGCCTTGAATGTCGGACATCAAGCGAAAAGTTTATTCCTGCTCTATTAAAAAGGGTGACGAAGGAGACGAAAAAGACAACAAAAAGAGACAAAAGTGATACTATAAGGAAAACAAATACCAACGACTTAAAATGTAAAAATGAATAAAGGGGCATTTCATGAAGCAAAAAATGCCTACAACACCCGGTATTCCCAGGCGGTCTCCCATCCAAGTACTAACCGAGCCCTATGCTGCTTGACTTCGGTGATCGGACGAGAACCGGTATATTCAGCATGGTATGGTCGTAGGCTCTTGCTCCATCAAAGTCAAGCTATTTGAAGGGATACTATGACGTCATCATCTATTTAATCCCTGTCAGTAATAATATTGGTTTCTTGATGTCTTCAGTCATTCCACCGATCTTTCATTGGGTTTGTTTCAGTTTCCATCGGATGCCTACCTACGAGAATTTTGAGATATTGTCGTGTTTTTTTTCTTGGATGCGCACCTGTGTGTGACGCAACAATTCACATGATGGTGTAGGCCTTGAACTGCGCGCCTCGTCTCTTGGAGACCCTGTGCTTGCAAACAAACGACTTTCCTCATTGCCTTGAATGTCGGACATCAAGCGAAAAGTTTATTCCTGCTCTATTAAAAAGGGTGACGAAGGAGACGAAAAAGACAACAAAAAGAGACAAAAGTGATACTATAAGGAAAACAAATACCAACGACTTAAAATGTAAAAATGAATAAAGGGGCATTTCATGAAGCAAAAAATGCCTACAACACCCGGTATTCCCAGGCGGTCTCCCATCCAAGTACTAACCGAGCCCTATGCTGCTTGACTTCGGTGATCGGACGAGAACCGGTATATTCAGCATGGTATGGTCGTAGGCTCTTGCTCCATCAAAGTCAAGCTATTTGAAGGGATACTATGACGTCATCATCTATTTAATCCCTGTCAGTAATAATATTGGTTTCTTGATGTCTTCAGTCATTCCACCGATCTTTCATTGGGTTTGTTTCAGTTTCCATCGGATGCCTACCTACGAGAATTTTGAGATATTGTCGTGTTTTTTTTCTTGGATGCGCACCTGTGTGTGACGCAACAATTCACATGATGGTGTAGGCCTTGAACTGCGCGCCTCGTCTCTTGGAGACCCTGTGCTTGCAAACAAACGACTTTCCTCATTGCCTTGAATGTCGGACATCAAGCGAAAAGTTTATTCCTGCTCTATTAAAAAGGGTGACGAAGGAGACGAAAAAGACAACAAAAAGAGACAAAAGTGATACTATAAGGAAAACAAATACCAACGACTTAAAATGTAAAAATGAATAAAGGGGCATTTCATGAAGCAAAAAATGCCTACAACACCCGGTATTCCCAGGCGGTCTCCCATCCAAGTACTAACCGAGCCCTATGCTGCTTGACTTCGGTGATCGGACGAGAACCGGTATATTCAGCATGGTATGGTCGTAGGCTCTTGCTCCATCAAAGTCAAGCTATTTGAAGGGATACTATGACGTCATCATCTATTTAATCCCTGTCAGTAATAATATTGGTTTCTTGATGTCTTCAGTCATTCCACCGATCTTTCATTGGGTTTGTTTCAGTTTCCATCGGATGCCTACCTACGAGAATTTTGAGATATTGTCGTGTTTTTTTTCTTGGATGCGCACCTGTGTGTGACGCAACAATTCACATGATGGTGTAGGCCTTGAACTGCGCGCCTCGTCTCTTGGAGACCCTGTGCTTGCAAACAAACGACTTTCCTCATTGCCTTGAATGTCGGACATCAAGCGAAAAGTTTATTCCTGCTCTATTAAAAAGGGTGACGAAGGAGACGAAAAAGACAACAAAAAGAGACAAAAGTGATACTATAAGGAAAACAAATACCAACGACTTAAAATGTAAAAATGAATAAAGGGGCATTTCATGAAGCAAAAAATGCCTACAACACCCGGTATTCCCAGGCGGTCTCCCATCCAAGTACTAACCGAGCCCTATGCTGCTTGACTTCGGTGATCGGACGAGAACCGGTATATTCAGCATGGTATGGTCGTAGGCTCTTGCTCCATCAAAGTCAAGCTATTTGAAGGGATACTATGACGTCATCATCTATTTAATCCCTGTCAGTAATAATATTGGTTTCTTGATGTCTTCAGTCATTCCACCGATCTTTCATTGGGTTTGTTTCAGTTTCCATCGGATGCCTACCTACGAGAATTTTGAGATATTGTCGTGTTTTTTTTCTTGGATGCGCACCTGTGTGTGACGCAACAATTCACATGATGGTGTAGGCCTTGAACTGCGCGCCTCGTCTCTTGGAGACCCTGTGCTTGCAAACAAACGACTTTCCTCATTGCCTTGAATGTCGGACATCAAGCGAAAAGTTTATTCCTGCTCTATTAAAAAGGGTGACGAAGGAGACGAAAAAGACAACAAAAAGAGACAAAAGTGATACTATAAGGAAAACAAATACCAACGACTTAAAATGTAAAACTGAATAAAGGGGCATTTCATGAAGCAAAAAATGCCTACAACACCCGGTATTCCCAGGCGGTCTCCCATCCAAGTACTAACCGAGCCCTATGCTGCTTGACTTCGGTGATCGGACGAGAACCGGTATATTCAGCATGGTATGGTCGTAGGCTCTTGCTCCATCAAAGTCAAGCTATTTGAAGGGATACTATGACGTCATCATCTATTTAATCCCTGTCAGTAATAATATTGGTTTCTTGATGTCTTCAGTCATTCCACCGATCTTTCATTGGGTTTGTTTCAGTTTCCATCGGATGCCTACCTACGAGAATTTTGAGATATTGTCGTGTTTTTTTTCTTGGATGCGCACCTGTGTGTGACGCAACAATTCACATGATGGTGTAGGCCTTGAACTGCGCGCCTCGTCTCTTGGAGACCCTGTGCTTGCAAACAAACGACTTTCCTCATTGCCTTGAATGTCGGACATCAAGCGAAAAGTTTATTCCTGCTCTATTAAAAAGGGTGACGAAGGAGACGAAAAAGACAACAAAAAGAGACAAAAGTGATACTATAAGGAAAACAAATACCAACGACTTAAAATGTAAAAATGAATAAAGGGGCATTTCATGAAGCAAAAAATGCCTACAACACCCGGTATTCCCAGGCGGTCTCCCATCCAAGTACTAACCGAGCCCTATGCTGCTTGACTTCGGTGATCGGACGAGAACCGGTATATTCAGCATGGTATGGTCGTAGGCTCTTGCTCCATCAAAGTCAAGCTATTTGAAGGGATACTATGACGTCATCATCTATTTAATCCCTGTCAGTAATAATATTGGTTTCTTGATGTCTTCAGTCATTCCACCGATCTTTCATTGGGTTTGTTTCAGTTTCCATCGGATGCCTACCTACGAGAATTTTGAGATATTGTCGTGTTTTTTTTCTTGGATGCGCACCTGTGTGTGACGCAACAATTCACATGATGGTGTAGGCCTTGAACTGCGCGCCTCGTCTCTTGGAGACCCTGTGCTTGCAAACAAACGACTTTCCTCATTGCCTTGAATGTCGGACATCAAGCGAAAAGTTTATTCCTGCTCTATTAAAAAGGGTGACGAAGGAGACGAAAAAGACAACAAAAAGAGACAAAAGTGATACTATAAGGAAAACAAATACCAACGACTTAAAATGTAAAAATGAATAAAGGGGCATTTCATGAAGCAAAAAATGCCTACAACACCCGGTATTCCCAGGCGGTCTCCCATCCAAGTACTAACCGAGCCCTATGCTGCTTGACTTCGGTGATCGGACGAGAACCGGTATATTCAGCATGGTATGGTCGTAGGCTCTTGCTCCATCAAAGTCAAGCTATTTGAAGGGATACTATGACGTCATCATCTATTTAATCCCTGTCAGTAATAATATTGGTTTCTTGATGTCTTCAGTCATTCCACCGATCTTTCATTGGGTTTGTTTCAGTTTCCATCGGATGCCTACCTACGAGAATTTTGAGATATTGTCGTGTTTTTTTTCTTGGATGCGCACCTGTGTGTGACGCAACAATTCACATGATGGTGTAGGCCTTGAACTGCGCGCCTCGTCTCTTGGAGACCCTGTGCTTGCAAACAAACGACTTTCCTCATTGCCTTGAATGTCGGACATCAAGCGAAAAGTTTATTCCTGCTCTATTAAAAAGGGTGACGAAGGAGACGAAAAAGACAACAAAAAGAGACAAAAGTGATACTATAAGGAAAACAAATACCAACGACTTAAAATGTAAAAATGAATAAAGGGGCATTTCATGAAGCAAAAAATGCCTACAACACCCGGTATTCCCAGGCGGTCTCCCATCCAAGTACTAACCGAGCCCTATGCTGCTTGACTTCGGTGATCGGACGAGAACCGGTATATTCAGCATGGTATGGTCGTAGGCTCTTGCTCCATCAAAGTCAAGCTATTTGAAGGGATACTATGACGTCATCATCTATTTAATCCCTGTCAGTAATAATATTGGTTTCTTGATGTCTTCAGTCATTCCACCGATCTTTCATTGGGTTTGTTTCAGTTTCCATCGGATGCCTACCTACGAGAATTTTGAGATATTGTCGTGTTTTTTTTCTTGGATGCGCACCTGTGTGTGACGCAACAATTCACATGATGGTGTAGGCCTTGAACTGCGCGCCTCGTCTCTTGGAGACCCTGTGCTTGCAAACAAACGACTTTCCTCATTGCCTTGAATGTCGGACATCAAGCGAAAAGTTTATTCCTGCTCTATTAAAAAGGGTGACGAAGGAGACGAAAAAGACAACAAAAAGAGACAAAAGTGATACTATAAGGAAAACAAATACCAACGACTTAAAATGTAAAACTGAATAAAGGGGCATTTCATGAAGCAAAAAATGCCTACAACACCCGGTATTCCCAGGCGGTCTCCCATCCAAGTACTAACCGAGCCCTATGCTGCTTGACTTCGGTGATCGGACGAGAACCGGTATATTCAGCATGGTATGGTCGTAGGCTCTTGCTCCATCAAAGTCAAGCTATTTGAAGGGATACTATGACGTCATCATCTATTTAATCCCTGTCAGTAATAATATTGGTTTCTTGATGTCTTCAGTCATTCCACCGATCTTTCATTGGGTTTGTTTCAGTTTCCATCGGATGCCTACCTACGAGAATTTTGAGATATTGTCGTGTTTTTTTTCTTGGATGCGCACCTGTGTGTGACGCAACAATTCACATGATGGTGTAGGCCTTGAACTGCGCGCCTCGTCTCTTGGAGACCCTGTGCTTGCAAACAAACGACTTTCCTCATTGCCTTGAATGTCGGACATCAAGCGAAAAGTTTATTCCTGCTCTATTAAAAAGGGTGACGAAGGAGACGAAAAAGACAACAAAAAGAGACAAAAGTGATACTATAAGGAAAACAAATACCAACGACTTAAAATGTAAAAATGAATAAAGGGGCATTTCATGAAGCAAAAAATGCCTACAACACCCGGTATTCCCAGGCGGTCTCCCATCCAAGTACTAACCGAGCCCTATGCTGCTTGACTTCGGTGATCGGACGAGAACCGGTATATTCAGCATGGTATGGTCGTAGGCTCTTGCTCCATCAAAGTCAAGCTATTTGAAGGGATACTATGACGTCATCATCTATTTAATCCCTGTCAGTAATAATATTGGTTTCTTGATGTCTTCAGTCATTCCACCGATCTTTCATTGGGTTTGTTTCAGTTTCCATCGGATGCCTACCTACGAGAATTTTGAGATATTGTCGTGTTTTTTTTCTTGGATGCGCACCTGTGTGTGACGCAACAATTCACATGATGGTGTAGGCCTTGAACTGCGCGCCTCGTCTCTTGGAGACCCTGTGCTTGCAAACAAACGACTTTCCTCATTGCCTTGAATGTCGGACATCAAGCGAAAAGTTTATTCCTGCTCTATTAAAAAGGGTGACGAAGGAGACGAAAAAGACAACAAAAAGAGACAAAAGTGATACTATAAGGAAAACAAATACCAACGACTTAAAATGTAAAAATGAATAAAGGGGCATTTCATGAAGCAAAAAATGCCTACAACACCCGGTATTCCCAGGCGGTCTCCCATCCAAGTACTAACCGAGCCCTATGCTGCTTGACTTCGGTGATCGGACGAGAACCGGTATATTCAGCATGGTATGGTCGTAGGCTCTTGCTCCATCAAAGTCAAGCTATTTGAAGGGATACTATGACGTCATCATCTATTTAATCCCTGTCAGTAATAATATTGGTTTCTTGATGTCTTCAGTCATTCCACCGATCTTTCATTGGGTTTGTTTCAGTTTCCATCGGATGCCTACCTACGAGAATTTTGAGATATTGTCGTGTTTTTTTTCTTGGATGCGCACCTGTGTGTGACGCAACAATTCACATGATGGTGTAGGCCTTGAACTGCGCGCCTCGTCTCTTGGAGACCCTGTGCTTGCAAACAAACGACTTTCCTCATTGCCTTGAATGTCGGACATCAAGCGAAAAGTTTATTCCTGCTCTATTAAAAAGGGTGACGAAGGAGACGAAAAAGACAACAAAAAGAGACAAAAGTGATACTATAAGGAAAACAAATACCAACGACTTAAAATGTAAAACTGAATAAAGGGGCATTTCATGAAGCAAAAAATGCCTACAACACCCGGTATTCCCAGGCGGTCTCCCATCCAAGTACTAACCGAGCCCTATGCTGCTTGACTTCGGTGATCGGACGAGAACCGGTATATTCAGCATGGTATGGTCGTAGGCTCTTGCTCCATCAAAGTCAAGCTATTTGAAGGGATACTATGACGTCATCATCTATTTAATCCCTGTCAGTAATAATATTGGTTTCTTGATGTCTTCAGTCATTCCACCGATCTTTCATTGGGTTTGTTTCAGTTTCCATCGGATGCCTACCTACGAGAATTTTGAGATATTGTCGTGTTTTTTTTCTTGGATGCGCACCTGTGTGTGACGCAACAATTCACATGATGGTGTAGGCCTTGAACTGCGCGCCTCGTCTCTTGGAGACCCTGTGCTTGCAAACAAACGACTTTCCTCATTGCCTTGAATGTCGGACATCAAGCGAAAAGTTTATTCCTGCTCTATTAAAAAGGGTGACGAAGGAGACGAAAAAGACAACAAAAAGAGACAAAAGTGATACTATAAGGAAAACAAATACCAACGACTTAAAATGTAAAAATGAATAAAGGGGCATTTCATGAAGCAAAAAATGCCTACAACACCCGGTATTCCCAGGCGGTCTCCCATCCAAGTACTAACCGAGCCCTATGCTGCTTGACTTCGGTGATCGGACGAGAACCGGTATATTCAGCATGGTATGGTCGTAGGCTCTTGCTCCATCAAAGTCAAGCTATTTGAAGGGATACTATGACGTCATCATCTATTTAATCCCTGTCAGTAATAATATTGGTTTCTTGATGTCTTCAGTCATTCCACCGATCTTTCATTGGGTTTGTTTCAGTTTCCATCGGATGCCTACCTACGAGAATTTTGAGATATTGTCGTGTTTTTTTTCTTGGATGCGCACCTGTGTGTGACGCAACAATTCACATGATGGTGTAGGCCTTGAACTGCGCGCCTCGTCTCTTGGAGACCCTGTGCTTGCAAACAAACGACTTTCCTCATTGCCTTGAATGTCGGACATCAAGCGAAAAGTTTATTCCTGCTCTATTAAAAAGGGTGACGAAGGAGACGAAAAAGACAACAAAAAGAGACAAAAGTGATACTATAAGGAAAACAAATACCAACGACTTAAAATGTAAAAATGAATAAAGGGGCATTTCATGAAGCAAAAAATGCCTACAACACCCGGTATTCCCAGGCGGTCTCCCATCCAAGTACTAACCGAGCCCTATGCTGCTTGACTTCGGTGATCGGACGAGAACCGGTATATTCAGCATGGTATGGTCGTAGGCTCTTGCTCCATCAAAGTCAAGCTATTTGAAGGGATACTATGACGTCATCATCTATTTAATCCCTGTCAGTAATAATATTGGTTTCTTGATGTCTTCAGTCATTCCACCGATCTTTCATTGGGTTTGTTTCAGTTTCCATCGGATGCCTACCTACGAGAATTTTGAGATATTGTCGTGTTTTTTTTCTTGGATGCGCACCTGTGTGTGACGCAACAATTCACATGATGGTGTAGGCCTTGAACTGCGCGCCTCGTCTCTTGGAGACCCTGTGCTTGCAAACAAACGACTTTCCTCATTGCCTTGAATGTCGGACATCAAGCGAAAAGTTTATTCCTGCTCTATTAAAAAGGGTGACGAAGGAGACGAAAAAGACAACAAAAAGAGACAAAAGTGATACTATAAGGAAAACAAATACCAACGACTTAAAATGTAAAAATGAATAAAGGGGCATTTCATGAAGCAAAAAATGCCTACAACACCCGGTATTCCCAGGCGGTCTCCCATCCAAGTACTAACCGAGCCCTATGCTGCTTGACTTCGGTGATCGGACGAGAACCGGTATATTCAGCATGGTATGGTCGTAGGCTCTTGCTCCATCAAAGTCAAGCTATTTGAAGGGATACTATGACGTCATCATCTATTTAATCCCTGTCAGTAATAATATTGGTTTCTTGATGTCTTCAGTCATTCCACCGATCTTTCATTGGGTTTGTTTCAGTTTCCATCGGATGCCTACCTACGAGAATTTTGAGATATTGTCGTGTTTTTTTTCTTGGATGCGCACCTGTGTGTGACGCAACAATTCACATGATGGTGTAGGCCTTGAACTGCGCGCCTCGTCTCTTGGAGACCCTGTGCTTGCAAACAAACGACTTTCCTCATTGCCTTGAATGTCGGACATCAAGCGAAAAGTTTATTCCTGCTCTATTAAAAAGGGTGACGAAGGAGACGAAAAAGACAACAAAAAGAGACAAAAGTGATACTATAAGGAAAACAAATACCAACGACTTAAAATGTAAAAATGAATAAAGGGGCATTTCATGAAGCAAAAAATGCCTACAACACCCGGTATTCCCAGGCGGTCTCCCATCCAAGTACTAACCGAGCCCTATGCTGCTTGACTTCGGTGATCGGACGAGAACCGGTATATTCAGCATGGTATGGTCGTAGGCTCTTGCTCCATCAAAGTCAAGCTATTTGAAGGGATACTATGACGTCATCATCTATTTAATCCCTGTCAGTAATAATATTGGTTTCTTGATGTCTTCAGTCATTCCACCGATCTTTCATTGGGTTTGTTTCAGTTTCCATCGGATGCCTACCTACGAGAATTTTGAGATATTGTCGTGTTTTTTTTCTTGGATGCGCACCTGTGTGTGACGCAACAATTCACATGATGGTGTAGGCCTTGAACTGCGCGCCTCGTCTCTTGGAGACCCTGTGCTTGCAAACAAACGACTTTCCTCATTGCCTTGAATGTCGGACATCAAGCGAAAAGTTTATTCCTGCTCTATTAAAAAGGGTGACGAAGGAGACGAAAAAGACAACAAAAAGAGACAAAAGTGATACTATAAGGAAAACAAATACCAACGACTTAAAATGTAAAAATGAATAAAGGGGCATTTCATGAAGCAAAAAATGCCTACAACACCCGGTATTCCCAGGCGGTCTCCCATCCAAGTACTAACCGAGCCCTATGCTGCTTGACTTCGGTGATCGGACGAGAACCGGTATATTCAGCATGGTATGGTCGTAGGCTCTTGCTCCATCAAAGTCAAGCTATTTGAAGGGATACTATGACGTCATCATCTATTTAATCCCTGTCAGTAATAATATTGGTTTCTTGATGTCTTCAGTCATTCCACCGATCTTTCATTGGGTTTGTTTCAGTTTCCATCGGATGCCTACCTACGAGAATTTTGAGATATTGTCGTGTTTTTTTTCTTGGATGCGCACCTGTGTGTGACGCAACAATTCACATGATGGTGTAGGCCTTGAACTGCGCGCCTCGTCTCTTGGAGACCCTGTGCTTGCAAACAAACGACTTTCCTCATTGCCTTGAATGTCGGACATCAAGCGAAAAGTTTATTCCTGCTCTATTAAAAAGGGTGACGAAGGAGACGAAAAAGACAACAAAAAGAGACAAAAGTGATACTATAAGGAAAACAAATACCAACGACTTAAAATGTAAAAATGAATAAAGGGGCATTTCATGAAGCAAAAAATGCCTACAACACCCGGTATTCCCAGGCGGTCTCCCATCCAAGTACTAACCGAGCCCTATGCTGCTTGACTTCGGTGATCGGACGAGAACCGGTATATTCAGCATGGTATGGTCGTAGGCTCTTGCTCCATCAAAGTCAAGCTATTTGAAGGGATACTATGACGTCATCATCTATTTAATCCCTGTCAGTAATAATATTGGTTTCTTGATGTCTTCAGTCATTCCACCGATCTTTCATTGGGTTTGTTTCAGTTTCCATCGGATGCCTACCTACGAGAATTTTGAGATATTGTCGTGTTTTTTTTCTTGGATGCGCACCTGTGTGTGACGCAACAATTCACATGATGGTGTAGGCCTTGAACTGCGCGCCTCGTCTCTTGGAGACCCTGTGCTTGCAAACAAACGACTTTCCTCATTGCCTTGAATGTCGGACATCAAGCGAAAAGTTTATTCCTGCTCTATTAAAAAGGGTGACGAAGGAGACGAAAAAGACAACAAAAAGAGACAAAAGTGATACTATAAGGAAAACAAATACCAACGACTTAAAATGTAAAAATGAATAAAGGGGCATTTCATGAAGCAAAAAATGCCTACAACACCCGGTATTCCCAGGCGGTCTCCCATCCAAGTACTAACCGAGCCCTATGCTGCTTGACTTCGGTGATCGGACGAGAACCGGTATATTCAGCATGGTATGGTCGTAGGCTCTTGCTCCATCAAAGTCAAGCTATTTGAAGGGATACTATGACGTCATCATCTATTTAATCCCTGTCAGTAATAATATTGGTTTCTTGATGTCTTCAGTCATTCCACCGATCTTTCATTGGGTTTGTTTCAGTTTCCATCGGATGCCTACCTACGAGAATTTTGAGATATTGTCGTGTTTTTTTTCTTGGATGCGCACCTGTGTGTGACGCAACAATTCACATGATGGTGTAGGCCTTGAACTGCGCGCCTCGTCTCTTGGAGACCCTGTGCTTGCAAACAAACGACTTTCCTCATTGCCTTGAATGTCGGACATCAAGCGAAAAGTTTATTCCTGCTCTATTAAAAAGGGTGACGAAGGAGACGAAAAAGACAACAAAAAGAGACAAAAGTGATACTATAAGGAAAACAAATACCAACGACTTAAAATGTAAAAATGAATAAAGGGGCATTTCATGAAGCAAAAAATGCCTACAACACCCGGTATTCCCAGGCGGTCTCCCATCCAAGTACTAACCGAGCCCTATGCTGCTTGACTTCGGTGATCGGACGAGAACCGGTATATTCAGCATGGTATGGTCGTAGGCTCTTGCTCCATCAAAGTCAAGCTATTTGAAGGGATACTATGACGTCATCATCTATTTAATCCCTGTCAGTAATAATATTGGTTTCTTGATGTCTTCAGTCATTCCACCGATCTTTCATTGGGTTTGTTTCAGTTTCCATCGGATGCCTACCTACGAGAATTTTGAGATATTGTCGTGTTTTTTTTCTTGGATGCGCACCTGTGTGTGACGCAACAATTCACATGATGGTGTAGGCCTTGAACTGCGCGCCTCGTCTCTTGGAGACCCTGTGCTTGCAAACAAACGACTTTCCTCATTGCCTTGAATGTCGGACATCAAGCGAAAAGTTTATTCCTGCTCTATTAAAAAGGGTGACGAAGGAGACGAAAAAGACAACAAAAAGAGACAAAAGTGATACTATAAGGAAAACAAATACCAACGACTTAAAATGTAAAAATGAATAAAGGGGCATTTCATGAAGCAAAAAATGCCTACAACACCCGGTATTCCCAGGCGGTCTCCCATCCAAGTACTAACCGAGCCCTATGCTGCTTGACTTCGGTGATCGGACGAGAACCGGTATATTCAGCATGGTATGGTCGTAGGCTCTTGCTCCATCAAAGTCAAGCTATTTGAAGGGATACTATGACGTCATCATCTATTTAATCCCTGTCAGTAATAATATTGGTTTCTTGATGTCTTCAGTCATTCCACCGATCTTTCATTGGGTTTGTTTCAGTTTCCATCGGATGCCTACCTACGAGAATTTTGAGATATTGTCGTGTTTTTTTTCTTGGATGCGCACCTGTGTGTGACGCAACAATTCACATGATGGTGTAGGCCTTGAACTGCGCGCCTCGTCTCTTGGAGACCCTGTGCTTGCAAACAAACGACTTTCCTCATTGCCTTGAATGTCGGACATCAAGCGAAAAGTTTATTCCTGCTCTATTAAAAAGGGTGACGAAGGAGACGAAAAAGACAACAAAAAGAGACAAAAGTGATACTATAAGGAAAACAAATACCAACGACTTAAAATGTAAAAATGAATAAAGGGGCATTTCATGAAGCAAAAAATGCCTACAACACCCGGTATTCCCAGGCGGTCTCCCATCCAAGTACTAACCGAGCCCTATGCTGCTTGACTTCGGTGATCGGACGAGAACCGGTATATTCAGCATGGTATGGTCGTAGGCTCTTGCTCCATCAAAGTCAAGCTATTTGAAGGGATACTATGACGTCATCATCTATTTAATCCCTGTCAGTAATAATATTGGTTTCTTGATGTCTTCAGTCATTCCACCGATCTTTCATTGGGTTTGTTTCAGTTTCCATCGGATGCCTACCTACGAGAATTTTGAGATATTGTCGTGTTTTTTTTCTTGGATGCGCACCTGTGTGTGACGCAACAATTCACATGATGGTGTAGGCCTTGAACTGCGCGCCTCGTCTCTTGGAGACCCTGTGCTTGCAAACAAACGACTTTCCTCATTGCCTTGAATGTCGGACATCAAGCGAAAAGTTTATTCCTGCTCTATTAAAAAGGGTGACGAAGGAGACGAAAAAGACAACAAAAAGAGACAAAAGTGATACTATAAGGAAAACAAATACCAACGACTTAAAATGTAAAAATGAATAAAGGGGCATTTCATGAAGCAAAAAATGCCTACAACACCCGGTATTCCCAGGCGGTCTCCCATCCAAGTACTAACCGAGCCCTATGCTGCTTGACTTCGGTGATCGGACGAGAACCGGTATATTCAGCATGGTATGGTCGTAGGCTCTTGCTCCATCAAAGTCAAGCTATTTGAAGGGATACTATGACGTCATCATCTATTTAATCCCTGTCAGTAATAATATTGGTTTCTTGATGTCTTCAGTCATTCCACCGATCTTTCATTGGGTTTGTTTCAGTTTCCATCGGATGCCTACCTACGAGAATTTTGAGATATTGTCGTGTTTTTTTTCTTGGATGCGCACCTGTGTGTGACGCAACAATTCACATGATGGTGTAGGCCTTGAACTGCGCGCCTCGTCTCTTGGAGACCCTGTGCTTGCAAACAAACGACTTTCCTCATTGCCTTGAATGTCGGACATCAAGCGAAAAGTTTATTCCTGCTCTATTAAAAAGGGTGACGAAGGAGACGAAAAAGACAACAAAAAGAGACAAAAGTGATACTATAAGGAAAACAAATACCAACGACTTAAAATGTAAAAATGAATAAAGGGGCATTTCATGAAGCAAAAAATGCCTACAACACCCGGTATTCCCAGGCGGTCTCCCATCCAAGTACTAACCGAGCCCTATGCTGCTTGACTTCGGTGATCGGACGAGAACCGGTATATTCAGCATGGTATGGTCGTAGGCTCTTGCTCCATCAAAGTCAAGCTATTTGAAGGGATACTATGACGTCATCATCTATTTAATCCCTGTCAGTAATAATATTGGTTTCTTGATGTCTTCAGTCATTCCACCGATCTTTCATTGGGTTTGTTTCAGTTTCCATCGGATGCCTACCTACGAGAATTTTGAGATATTGTCGTGTTTTTTTTCTTGGATGCGCACCTGTGTGTGACGCAACAATTCACATGATGGTGTAGGCCTTGAACTGCGCGCCTCGTCTCTTGGAGACCCTGTGCTTGCAAACAAACGACTTTCCTCATTGCCTTGAATGTCGGACATCAAGCGAAAAGTTTATTCCTGCTCTATTAAAAAGGGTGACGAAGGAGACGAAAAAGACAACAAAAAGAGACAAAAGTGATACTATAAGGAAAACAAATACCAACGACTTAAAATGTAAAAATGAATAAAGGGGCATTTCATGAAGCAAAAAATGCCTACAACACCCGGTATTCCCAGGCGGTCTCCCATCCAAGTACTAACCGAGCCCTATGCTGCTTGACTTCGGTGATCGGACGAGAACCGGTATATTCAGCATGGTATGGTCGTAGGCTCTTGCTCCATCAAAGTCAAGCTATTTGAAGGGATACTATGACGTCATCATCTATTTAATCCCTGTCAGTAATAATATTGGTTTCTTGATGTCTTCAGTCATTCCACCGATCTTTCATTGGGTTTGTTTCAGTTTCCATCGGATGCCTACCTACGAGAATTTTGAGATATTGTCGTGTTTTTTTTCTTGGATGCGCACCTGTGTGTGACGCAACAATTCACATGATGGTGTAGGCCTTGAACTGCGCGCCTCGTCTCTTGGAGACCCTGTGCTTGCAAACAAACGACTTTCCTCATTGCCTTGAATGTCGGACATCAAGCGAAAAGTTTATTCCTGCTCTATTAAAAAGGGTGACGAAGGAGACGAAAAAGACAACAAAAAGAGACAAAAGTGATACTATAAGGAAAACAAATACCAACGACTTAAAATGTAAAAATGAATAAAGGGGCATTTCATGAAGCAAAAAATGCCTACAACACCCGGTATTCCCAGGCGGTCTCCCATCCAAGTACTAACCGAGCCCTATGCTGCTTGACTTCGGTGATCGGACGAGAACCGGTATATTCAGCATGGTATGGTCGTAGGCTCTTGCTCCATCAAAGTCAAGCTATTTGAAGGGATACTATGACGTCATCATCTATTTAATCCCTGTCAGTAATAATATTGGTTTCTTGATGTCTTCAGTCATTCCACCGATCTTTCATTGGGTTTGTTTCAGTTTCCATCGGATGCCTACCTACGAGAATTTTGAGATATTGTCGTGTTTTTTTTCTTGGATGCGCACCTGTGTGTGACGCAACAATTCACATGATGGTGTAGGCCTTGAACTGCGCGCCTCGTCTCTTGGAGACCCTGTGCTTGCAAACAAACGACTTTCCTCATTGCCTTGAATGTCGGACATCAAGCGAAAAGTTTATTCCTGCTCTATTAAAAAGGGTGACGAAGGAGACGAAAAAGACAACAAAAAGAGACAAAAGTGATACTATAAGGAAAACAAATACCAACGACTTAAAATGTAAAAATGAATAAAGGGGCATTTCATGAAGCAAAAAATGCCTACAACACCCGGTATTCCCAGGCGGTCTCCCATCCAAGTACTAACCGAGCCCTATGCTGCTTGACTTCGGTGATCGGACGAGAACCGGTATATTCAGCATGGTATGGTCGTAGGCTCTTGCTCCATCAAAGTCAAGCTATTTGAAGGGATACTATGACGTCATCATCTATTTAATCCCTGTCAGTAATAATATTGGTTTCTTGATGTCTTCAGTCATTCCACCGATCTTTCATTGGGTTTGTTTCAGTTTCCATCGGATGCCTACCTACGAGAATTTTGAGATATTGTCGTGTTTTTTTTCTTGGATGCGCACCTGTGTGTGACGCAACAATTCACATGATGGTGTAGGCCTTGAACTGCGCGCCTCGTCTCTTGGAGACCCTGTGCTTGCAAACAAACGACTTTCCTCATTGCCTTGAATGTCGGACATCAAGCGAAAAGTTTATTCCTGCTCTATTAAAAAGGGTGACGAAGGAGACGAAAAAGACAACAAAAAGAGACAAAAGTGATACTATAAGGAAAACAAATACCAACGACTTAAAATGTAAAAATGAATAAAGGGGCATTTCATGAAGCAAAAAATGCCTACAACACCCGGTATTCCCAGGCGGTCTCCCATCCAAGTACTAACCGAGCCCTATGCTGCTTGACTTCGGTGATCGGACGAGAACCGGTATATTCAGCATGGTATGGTCGTAGGCTCTTGCTCCATCAAAGTCAAGCTATTTGAAGGGATACTATGACGTCATCATCTATTTAATCCCTGTCAGTAATAATATTGGTTTCTTGATGTCTTCAGTCATTCCACCGATCTTTCATTGGGTTTGTTTCAGTTTCCATCGGATGCCTACCTACGAGAATTTTGAGATATTGTCGTGTTTTTTTTCTTGGATGCGCACCTGTGTGTGACGCAACAATTCACATGATGGTGTAGGCCTTGAACTGCGCGCCTCGTCTCTTGGAGACCCTGTGCTTGCAAACAAACGACTTTCCTCATTGCCTTGAATGTCGGACATCAAGCGAAAAGTTTATTCCTGCTCTATTAAAAAGGGTGACGAAGGAGACGAAAAAGACAACAAAAAGAGACAAAAGTGATACTATAAGGAAAACAAATACCAACGACTTAAAATGTAAAAATGAATAAAGGGGCATTTCATGAAGCAAAAAATGCCTACAACACCCGGTATTCCCAGGCGGTCTCCCATCCAAGTACTAACCGAGCCCTATGCTGCTTGACTTCGGTGATCGGACGAGAACCGGTATATTCAGCATGGTATGGTCGTAGGCTCTTGCTCCATCAAAGTCAAGCTATTTGAAGGGATACTATGACGTCATCATCTATTTAATCCCTGTCAGTAATAATATTGGTTTCTTGATGTCTTCAGTCATTCCACCGATCTTTCATTGGGTTTGTTTCAGTTTCCATCGGATGCCTACCTACGAGAATTTTGAGATATTGTCGTGTTTTTTTTCTTGGATGCGCACCTGTGTGTGACGCAACAATTCACATGATGGTGTAGGCCTTGAACTGCGCGCCTCGTCTCTTGGAGACCCTGTGCTTGCAAACAAACGACTTTCCTCATTGCCTTGAATGTCGGACATCAAGCGAAAAGTTTATTCCTGCTCTATTAAAAAGGGTGACGAAGGAGACGAAAAAGACAACAAAAAGAGACAAAAGTGATACTATAAGGAAAACAAATACCAACGACTTAAAATGTAAAAATGAATAAAGGGGCATTTCATGAAGCAAAAAATGCCTACAACACCCGGTATTCCCAGGCGGTCTCCCATCCAAGTACTAACCGAGCCCTATGCTGCTTGACTTCGGTGATCGGACGAGAACCGGTATATTCAGCATGGTATGGTCGTAGGCTCTTGCTCCATCAAAGTCAAGCTATTTGAAGGGATACTATGACGTCATCATCTATTTAATCCCTGTCAGTAATAATATTGGTTTCTTGATGTCTTCAGTCATTCCACCGATCTTTCATTGGGTTTGTTTCAGTTTCCATCGGATGCCTACCTACGAGAATTTTGAGATATTGTCGTGTTTTTTTTCTTGGATGCGCACCTGTGTGTGACGCAACAATTCACATGATGGTGTAGGCCTTGAACTGCGCGCCTCGTCTCTTGGAGACCCTGTGCTTGCAAACAAACGACTTTCCTCATTGCCTTGAATGTCGGACATCAAGCGAAAAGTTTATTCCTGCTCTATTAAAAAGGGTGACGAAGGAGACGAAAAAGACAACAAAAAGAGACAAAAGTGATACTATAAGGAAAACAAATACCAACGACTTAAAATGTAAAAATGAATAAAGGGGCATTTCATGAAGCAAAAAATGCCTACAACACCCGGTATTCCCAGGCGGTCTCCCATCCAAGTACTAACCGAGCCCTATGCTGCTTGACTTCGGTGATCGGACGAGAACCGGTATATTCAGCATGGTATGGTCGTAGGCTCTTGCTCCATCAAAGTCAAGCTATTTGAAGGGATACTATGACGTCATCATCTATTTAATCCCTGTCAGTAATAATATTGGTTTCTTGATGTCTTCAGTCATTCCACCGATCTTTCATTGGGTTTGTTTCAGTTTCCATCGGATGCCTACCTACGAGAATTTTGAGATATTGTCGTGTTTTTTTTCTTGGATGCGCACCTGTGTGTGACGCAACAATTCACATGATGGTGTAGGCCTTGAACTGCGCGCCTCGTCTCTTGGAGACCCTGTGCTTGCAAACAAACGACTTTCCTCATTGCCTTGAATGTCGGACATCAAGCGAAAAGTTTATTCCTGCTCTATTAAAAAGGGTGACGAAGGAGACGAAAAAGACAACAAAAAGAGACAAAAGTGATACTATAAGGAAAACAAATACCAACGACTTAAAATGTAAAAATGAATAAAGGGGCATTTCATGAAGCAAAAAATGCCTACAACACCCGGTATTCCCAGGCGGTCTCCCATCCAAGTACTAACCGAGCCCTATGCTGCTTGACTTCGGTGATCGGACGAGAACCGGTATATTCAGCATGGTATGGTCGTAGGCTCTTGCTCCATCAAAGTCAAGCTATTTGAAGGGATACTATGACGTCATCATCTATTTAATCCCTGTCAGTAATAATATTGGTTTCTTGATGTCTTCAGTCATTCCACCGATCTTTCATTGGGTTTGTTTCAGTTTCCATCGGATGCCTACCTACGAGAATTTTGAGATATTGTCGTGTTTTTTTTCTTGGATGCGCACCTGTGTGTGACGCAACAATTCACATGATGGTGTAGGCCTTGAACTGCGCGCCTCGTCTCTTGGAGACCCTGTGCTTGCAAACAAACGACTTTCCTCATTGCCTTGAATGTCGGACATCAAGCGAAAAGTTTATTCCTGCTCTATTAAAAAGGGTGACGAAGGAGACGAAAAAGACAACAAAAAGAGACAAAAGTGATACTATAAGGAAAACAAATACCAACGACTTAAAATGTAAAAATGAATAAAGGGGCATTTCATGAAGCAAAAAATGCCTACAACACCCGGTATTCCCAGGCGGTCTCCCATCCAAGTACTAACCGAGCCCTATGCTGCTTGACTTCGGTGATCGGACGAGAACCGGTATATTCAGCATGGTATGGTCGTAGGCTCTTGCTCCATCAAAGTCAAGCTATTTGAAGGGATACTATGACGTCATCATCTATTTAATCCCTGTCAGTAATAATATTGGTTTCTTGATGTCTTCAGTCATTCCACCGATCTTTCATTGGGTTTGTTTCAGTTTCCATCGGATGCCTACCTACGAGAATTTTGAGATATTGTCGTGTTTTTTTTCTTGGATGCGCACCTGTGTGTGACGCAACAATTCACATGATGGTGTAGGCCTTGAACTGCGCGCCTCGTCTCTTGGAGACCCTGTGCTTGCAAACAAACGACTTTCCTCATTGCCTTGAATGTCGGACATCAAGCGAAAAGTTTATTCCTGCTCTATTAAAAAGGGTGACGAAGGAGACGAAAAAGACAACAAAAAGAGACAAAAGTGATACTATAAGGAAAACAAATACCAACGACTTAAAATGTAAAAATGAATAAAGGGGCATTTCATGAAGCAAAAAATGCCTACAACACCCGGTATTCCCAGGCGGTCTCCCATCCAAGTACTAACCGAGCCCTATGCTGCTTGACTTCGGTGATCGGACGAGAACCGGTATATTCAGCATGGTATGGTCGTAGGCTCTTGCTCCATCAAAGTCAAGCTATTTGAAGGGATACTATGACGTCATCATCTATTTAATCCCTGTCAGTAATAATATTGGTTTCTTGATGTCTTCAGTCATTCCACCGATCTTTCATTGGGTTTGTTTCAGTTTCCATCGGATGCCTACCTACGAGAATTTTGAGATATTGTCGTGTTTTTTTTCTTGGATGCGCACCTGTGTGTGACGCAACAATTCACATGATGGTGTAGGCCTTGAACTGCGCGCCTCGTCTCTTGGAGACCCTGTGCTTGCAAACAAACGACTTTCCTCATTGCCTTGAATGTCGGACATCAAGCGAAAAGTTTATTCCTGCTCTATTAAAAAGGGTGACGAAGGAGACGAAAAAGACAACAAAAAGAGACAAAAGTGATACTATAAGGAAAACAAATACCAACGACTTAAAATGTAAAAATGAATAAAGGGGCATTTCATGAAGCAAAAAATGCCTACAACACCCGGTATTCCCAGGCGGTCTCCCATCCAAGTACTAACCGAGCCCTATGCTGCTTGACTTCGGTGATCGGACGAGAACCGGTATATTCAGCATGGTATGGTCGTAGGCTCTTGCTCCATCAAAGTCAAGCTATTTGAAGGGATACTATGACGTCATCATCTATTTAATCCCTGTCAGTAATAATATTGGTTTCTTGATGTCTTCAGTCATTCCACCGATCTTTCATTGGGTTTGTTTCAGTTTCCATCGGATGCCTACCTACGAGAATTTTGAGATATTGTCGTGTTTTTTTTCTTGGATGCGCACCTGTGTGTGACGCAACAATTCACATGATGGTGTAGGCCTTGAACTGCGCGCCTCGTCTCTTGGAGACCCTGTGCTTGCAAACAAACGACTTTCCTCATTGCCTTGAATGTCGGACATCAAGCGAAAAGTTTATTCCTGCTCTATTAAAAAGGGTGACGAAGGAGACGAAAAAGACAACAAAAAGAGACAAAAGTGATACTATAAGGAAAACAAATACCAACGACTTAAAATGTAAAAATGAATAAAGGGGCATTTCATGAAGCAAAAAATGCCTACAACACCCGGTATTCCCAGGCGGTCTCCCATCCAAGTACTAACCGAGCCCTATGCTGCTTGACTTCGGTGATCGGACGAGAACCGGTATATTCAGCATGGTATGGTCGTAGGCTCTTGCTCCATCAAAGTCAAGCTATTTGAAGGGATACTATGACGTCATCATCTATTTAATCCCTGTCAGTAATAATATTGGTTTCTTGATGTCTTCAGTCATTCCACCGATCTTTCATTGGGTTTGTTTCAGTTTCCATCGGATGCCTACCTACGAGAATTTTGAGATATGTGACTCGTCACACCGAAATGAGAGACAAGTCGGAATTTTTCAAATCCAATTTTTTTTGTTATTATTATTTCCCGTTTCTTTACCTTTAATTTGATGTATCACTCGTTCCTTAAGAGTAAATATTAGTGGAGATATTAGCCTTAGAATGCAAGAAGAATTGGGCTCTTGGAAATCAAAATCAAGGGAAAAACGCTTTTGAAGTTTGACTTCCGTTTTGACTCCGCACCAGGAAAAAGTCTACTTTGTCACCGCTATGCTAACCGAAATGCCCTAGCAACCCCTTGCCAAAATAGTGAAACGATTGACCAATGAGGAGGCTTCAACCGTGCCGCTGCGCTGAGAACAGTAGTCAAATAGGGCACGTGCGATCGCGGCAAGCAAGACAACGGCAATTTTACATTTTGTTTTAATTTCCGTGATTATACCAAGGAGGTTGTAGAAAGTTCTTGATTATACAAGTAATTGATATCTTTATCAAAGAAATGAAAATGTTATGCATGCTCTACCTAATTATTGTAAGAAAAGGTCGGATATAAAACCATGGGGGGGGATTCCAATAGTTTCGTTGTGTCAACGTGTTATTTGAATGACAATCCGTAAAGCGAGTCACTATGACTGCAATCACCGCATGGTCCAATTAAATAAAATATCCTTGTAAAATAGTTAATGTCTTTGTTTTCTATAAATATGAACCTGTTATAATGGATATAGGCCATAATTTTTTTTATTTTTCCCTTACAAATTTACGTTTTATGAATGCTTATATCATTTAAACAGTGGGAATAATTTGCTCGATCTTGTCTCTTATAGATCAAACGTGTTATCAGGTATATCATGTGTTTGCTCTACTCTGTTGTATAATACCAAAGCATATACTGTTTTAAAAAATCAAGCTCATGTTAAATGTTTCGTCATGTTCATTATGCGCCTCTAAAAATCCCTGCATTTGCCTCATTATTTCAGAAACACGCATTCTTGGTACACCGTTATTGAGTCTTCCAAATCAACTTGCGATAAATCTTCAATACTTGATAACAAAATATAGTTAAACTATAAGCATAATTTTATTCCATATTTACTGCAATTTTTCCTCCCTTGAAATGTCATCACCAAACCAACACTATGGAGGCATAAGCTTTCTTCTAATACCTTACAAAGCTCCCAAAGCTTAGGATACTGTTTGTTAAAAAAGAGGTTCAATTAAAGGGAATGAGACATCAAAGTTCCCCGTTAGACCCTCGACAATGAGGTAATCTCTCCTATTAAAATCCCCCATGAGTGGGCCCTTATTATAACAAAGGAGTATCAACATCCTGCTTCGGGGGGGGGGAGGTGAAAGGGAAAATCACAGGGATTTTTTCTTCTTTCTTTTGTTGCAGTGTTTGAATAAAGAAAACTTAATTGATCTTTAATATTTCAATAATAGTTTACTGTAATGTGTATCACCCATGCATAACAAATCATGTAACGCAACTGTTGCACAAGCGGATCCAGGGGGACCGATGCCCCCCTCCCCATTGGCGGCGCAAATAAGGGGAAAAGAGGGAAATAGGGAAATTTGGTAAAAGGGGATGAGTACAGAGGGAAAAGGAAGAGGAAATACACACTGTAAGAGGAGGAAAACGAGTGAATAAATTAAAGGTCGGGGAAGATATTTCAGTTCGGACATCGGGCTTTCATTTTTTGTTTTGATATACAAATTTATTCTATCTATTTTTTCCAGCTCGCGATTTGCGCTCGTACTATTTAAATAGGGTTCATGAGATAATTACACTTTTATGTTGTTTCATAAGAATAAAGGTCAGAACCGACTGTTTGGAATACCCCTTCTACAAAGAAGCCCCCCCCCCCCAAAAAAAAAATGTACATTGAGCGGCCGATCGGGGAAAATATGAATGAAAAATATTTAACCCCCCCCCCCTATTGGAGGAAGCTGAATCCACCCCTGTGTTTGTGGTATTGTAAAATTCACAAGATTTGTGGTACATAATACACGTGGATAGGAATGAGAAGAAGAGGAATAAGAATTATAAGGGTAGAAAAACGTGTACATGTATACAAGAGGAAAAGTAGAATAAGGAGAAGCGGATCGAGAAGAAGAAGAACATGAAGAAGTAGAAGAAGAAAAATAGGAGTAAGACAGGGGATGAGAAGGGGAAAATGATCACCAGCAAAAAAAAAAGAAGATTAAAGCGGGAGAAGAACGAAAAAACAGACATTAGACAGAATAACGAAAGGCAGAAGAAAAAAGGAGGAAAGTGAAAAGAAGAGGAATAAGACGGAGAGGTTAAGCAAAGGGAAGGATTTGAACAATTAGTTTATTTGGAAAACGCTATCTAATAAATTTTTTAATGAAAATATCTTGATCATAGGCCTATGATGAGAGAATCTGAAACACATGTTCTTGTTGTTTTCAATGAAAATTACCCGGGGAAAATAATCCTTACAAACACACCGTGTTTCGAATACTCTGCGTTCTTGGCTTTTATTTCGCGATTATAGTTTGGCTAAATACTCTAGATGAGGTATTATTCCATCTCCTGGTCCCGTTTGTAAACTTTTGTCAAAAAGCATGCTTTTCAGAATACCTATTGAGCGCGATGTTTCTTTCTAAAACTGTATCCTGGACTTATCGATCGATCGAGCGATCGCCTGGCCGCTGTTCATTTCAACATGTTCATGAATAGCCAATCAACAATGTCTTACGTTGCTAGGGGCGGAGCGTAGTATGGAGCGAAATTCGATCAAGTCGAGCGTGCGGAGTGTCAGAAAAAGTTGCAACTGACCGAAAAAAACACTCGCGGAAAAATTGCTTTTTTATCATTTTCCTGTTATCAATTTCACTCATCTTTTTAACAGAGTAAACATAAAACATTGAGAAATCAGAAAATGAAAAAAATATATATCATAAAAAATTTGACAATTTTATTAGTTTGTCGATTTTCTAAGTGATTCAATCTGCGACTTGTCTCTCATTTCGGTATGATTTGTCACATATTGTCGTGTTTTTTTTCTTGGATGCGCACCTGTGTGTGACGCAACAATTCACATGATGGTGTAGGCCTTGAACTGCGCGCCTCGTCTCTTGGAGACCCTGTGCTTGCAAACAAACGACTTTCCTCATTGCCTTGAATGTCGGACATCAAGCGAAAAGTTTATTCCTGCTCTATTAAAAAGGGTGACGAAGGAGACGAAAAAGACAACAAAAAGAGACAAAAGTGATACTATAAGGAAAACAAATACCAACGACTTAAAATGTAAAAATGAATAAAGGGGCATTTCATGAAGCAAAAAATGCCTACAACACCCGGTATTCCCAGGCGGTCTCCCATCCAAGTACTAACCGAGCCCTATGCTGCTTGACTTCGGTGATCGGACGAGAACCGGTATATTCAGCATGGTATGGTCGTAGGCTCTTGCTCCATCAAAGTCAAGCTATTTGAAGGGATACTATGACGTCATCATCTATTTAATCCCTGTCAGTAATAATATTGGTTTCTTGATGTCTTCAGTCATTCCACCGATCTTTCATTGGGTTTGTTTCAGTTTCCATCGGATGCCTACCTACGAGAATTTTGAGATATTGTCGTGTTTTTTTTCTTGGATGCGCACCTGTGTGTGACGCAACAATTCACATGATGGTGTAGGCCTTGAACTGCGCGCCTCGTCTCTTGGAGACCCTGTGCTTGCAAACAAACGACTTTCCTCATTGCCTTGAATGTCGGACATCAAGCGAAAAGTTTATTCCTGCTCTATTAAAAAGGGTGACGAAGGAGACGAAAAAGACAACAAAAAGAGACAAAAGTGATACTATAAGGAAAACAAATACCAACGACTTAAAATGTAAAAATGAATAAAGGGGCATTTCATGAAGCAAAAAATGCCTACAACACCCGGTATTCCCAGGCGGTCTCCCATCCAAGTACTAACCGAGCCCTATGCTGCTTGACTTCGGTGATCGGACGAGAACCGGTATATTCAGCATGGTATGGTCGTAGGCTCTTGCTCCATCAAAGTCAAGCTATTTGAAGGGATACTATGACGTCATCATCTATTTAATCCCTGTCAGTAATAATATTGGTTTCTTGATGTCTTCAGTCATTCCACCGATCTTTCATTGGGTTTGTTTCAGTTTCCATCGGATGCCTACCTACGAGAATTTTGAGATATTGTCGTGTTTTTTTTCTTGGATGCGCACCTGTGTGTGACGCAACAATTCACATGATGGTGTAGGCCTTGAACTGCGCGCCTCGTCTCTTGGAGACCCTGTGCTTGCAAACAAACGACTTTCCTCATTGCCTTGAATGTCGGACATCAAGCGAAAAGTTTATTCCTGCTCTATTAAAAAGGGTGACGAAGGAGACGAAAAAGACAACAAAAAGAGACAAAAGTGATACTATAAGGAAAACAAATACCAACGACTTAAAATGTAAAAATGAATAAAGGGGCATTTCATGAAGCAAAAAATGCCTACAACACCCGGTATTCCCAGGCGGTCTCCCATCCAAGTACTAACCGAGCCCTATGCTGCTTGACTTCGGTGATCGGACGAGAACCGGTATATTCAGCATGGTATGGTCGTAGGCTCTTGCTCCATCAAAGTCAAGCTATTTGAAGGGATACTATGACGTCATCATCTATTTAATCCCTGTCAGTAATAATATTGGTTTCTTGATGTCTTCAGTCATTCCACCGATCTTTCATTGGGTTTGTTTCAGTTTCCATCGGATGCCTACCTACGAGAATTTTGAGATATTGTCGTGTTTTTTTTCTTGGATGCGCACCTGTGTGTGACGCAACAATTCACATGATGGTGTAGGCCTTGAACTGCGCGCCTCGTCTCTTGGAGACCCTGTGCTTGCAAACAAACGACTTTCCTCATTGCCTTGAATGTCGGACATCAAGCGAAAAGTTTATTCCTGCTCTATTAAAAAGGGTGACGAAGGAGACGAAAAAGACAACAAAAAGAGACAAAAGTGATACTATAAGGAAAACAAATACCAACGACTTAAAATGTAAAAATGAATAAAGGGGCATTTCATGAAGCAAAAAATGCCTACAACACCCGGTATTCCCAGGCGGTCTCCCATCCAAGTACTAACCGAGCCCTATGCTGCTTGACTTCGGTGATCGGACGAGAACCGGTATATTCAGCATGGTATGGTCGTAGGCTCTTGCTCCATCAAAGTCAAGCTATTTGAAGGGATACTATGACGTCATCATCTATTTAATCCCTGTCAGTAATAATATTGGTTTCTTGATGTCTTCAGTCATTCCACCGATCTTTCATTGGGTTTGTTTCAGTTTCCATCGGATGCCTACCTACGAGAATTTTGAGATATTGTCGTGTTTTTTTTCTTGGATGCGCACCTGTGTGTGACGCAACAATTCACATGATGGTGTAGGCCTTGAACTGCGCGCCTCGTCTCTTGGAGACCCTGTGCTTGCAAACAAACGACTTTCCTCATTGCCTTGAATGTCGGACATCAAGCGAAAAGTTTATTCCTGCTCTATTAAAAAGGGTGACGAAGGAGACGAAAAAGACAACAAAAAGAGACAAAAGTGATACTATAAGGAAAACAAATACCAACGACTTAAAATGTAAAAATGAATAAAGGGGCATTTCATGAAGCAAAAAATGCCTACAACACCCGGTATTCCCAGGCGGTCTCCCATCCAAGTACTAACCGAGCCCTATGCTGCTTGACTTCGGTGATCGGACGAGAACCGGTATATTCAGCATGGTATGGTCGTAGGCTCTTGCTCCATCAAAGTCAAGCTATTTGAAGGGATACTATGACGTCATCATCTATTTAATCCCTGTCAGTAATAATATTGGTTTCTTGATGTCTTCAGTCATTCCACCGATCTTTCATTGGGTTTGTTTCAGTTTCCATCGGATGCCTACCTACGAGAATTTTGAGATATTGTCGTGTTTTTTTTCTTGGATGCGCACCTGTGTGTGACGCAACAATTCACATGATGGTGTAGGCCTTGAACTGCGCGCCTCGTCTCTTGGAGACCCTGTGCTTGCAAACAAACGACTTTCCTCATTGCCTTGAATGTCGGACATCAAGCGAAAAGTTTATTCCTGCTCTATTAAAAAGGGTGACGAAGGAGACGAAAAAGACAACAAAAAGAGACAAAAGTGATACTATAAGGAAAACAAATACCAACGACTTAAAATGTAAAAATGAATAAAGGGGCATTTCATGAAGCAAAAAATGCCTACAACACCCGGTATTCCCAGGCGGTCTCCCATCCAAGTACTAACCGAGCCCTATGCTGCTTGACTTCGGTGATCGGACGAGAACCGGTATATTCAGCATGGTATGGTCGTAGGCTCTTGCTCCATCAAAGTCAAGCTATTTGAAGGGATACTATGACGTCATCATCTATTTAATCCCTGTCAGTAATAATATTGGTTTCTTGATGTCTTCAGTCATTCCACCGATCTTTCATTGGGTTTGTTTCAGTTTCCATCGGATGCCTACCTACGAGAATTTTGAGATATTGTCGTGTTTTTTTTCTTGGATGCGCACCTGTGTGTGACGCAACAATTCACATGATGGTGTAGGCCTTGAACTGCGCGCCTCGTCTCTTGGAGACCCTGTGCTTGCAAACAAACGACTTTCCTCATTGCCTTGAATGTCGGACATCAAGCGAAAAGTTTATTCCTGCTCTATTAAAAAGGGTGACGAAGGAGACGAAAAAGACAACAAAAAGAGACAAAAGTGATACTATAAGGAAAACAAATACCAACGACTTAAAATGTAAAAATGAATAAAGGGGCATTTCATGAAGCAAAAAATGCCTACAACACCCGGTATTCCCAGGCGGTCTCCCATCCAAGTACTAACCGAGCCCTATGCTGCTTGACTTCGGTGATCGGACGAGAACCGGTATATTCAGCATGGTATGGTCGTAGGCTCTTGCTCCATCAAAGTCAAGCTATTTGAAGGGATACTATGACGTCATCATCTATTTAATCCCTGTCAGTAATAATATTGGTTTCTTGATGTCTTCAGTCATTCCACCGATCTTTCATTGGGTTTGTTTCAGTTTCCATCGGATGCCTACCTACGAGAATTTTGAGATATTGTCGTGTTTTTTTTCTTGGATGCGCACCTGTGTGTGACGCAACAATTCACATGATGGTGTAGGCCTTGAACTGCGCGCCTCGTCTCTTGGAGACCCTGTGCTTGCAAACAAACGACTTTCCTCATTGCCTTGAATGTCGGACATCAAGCGAAAAGTTTATTCCTGCTCTATTAAAAAGGGTGACGAAGGAGACGAAAAAGACAACAAAAAGAGACAAAAGTGATACTATAAGGAAAACAAATACCAACGACTTAAAATGTAAAAATGAATAAAGGGGCATTTCATGAAGCAAAAAATGCCTACAACACCCGGTATTCCCAGGCGGTCTCCCATCCAAGTACTAACCGAGCCCTATGCTGCTTGACTTCGGTGATCGGACGAGAACCGGTATATTCAGCATGGTATGGTCGTAGGCTCTTGCTCCATCAAAGTCAAGCTATTTGAAGGGATACTATGACGTCATCATCTATTTAATCCCTGTCAGTAATAATATTGGTTTCTTGATGTCTTCAGTCATTCCACCGATCTTTCATTGGGTTTGTTTCAGTTTCCATCGGATGCCTACCTACGAGAATTTTGAGATATTGTCGTGTTTTTTTTCTTGGATGCGCACCTGTGTGTGACGCAACAATTCACGACCATACCATGCTGAATATACCGGTTCTCGTCCGATCACCGAAGTCAAGCAGCATAGGGCTCGGTTAGTACTTGGATGGGAGACCGCCTGGGAATACCGGGTGTTGTAGGCATTTTTTGCTTCATGAAATGCCCCTTTATTCATTTTTACATTTTAAGTCGTTGGTATTTGTTTTCCTTATAGTATCACTTTTGTCTCTTTTTGTTGTCTTTTTCGTCTCCTTCGTCACCCTTTTTAATAGAGCAGGAATAAACTTTTCGCTTGATGTCCGACATTCAAGGCAATGAGGAAAGTCGTTTGTTTGCAAGCACAGGGTCTCCAAGAGACGAGGCGCGCAGTTCAAGGCCTACACCATCATGTGAATTGTTGCGTCACACACAGGTGCGCATCCAAGAAAAAAAACACGACAATATCTCAAAATTCTCGTAGGTAGGCATCCGATGGAAACTGAAACAAACCCAATGAAAGATCGGTGGAATGACTGAAGACATCAAGAAACCAATATTATTACTGACAGGGATTAAATAGATGATGACGTCATAGTATCCCTTCAAATAGCTTGACTTTGATGGAGCAAGAGCCTACGACCATACCATGCTGAATATACCGGTTCTCGTCCGATCACCGAAGTCAAGCAGCATAGGGCTCGGTTAGTACTTGGATGGGAGACCGCCTGGGAATACCGGGTGTTGTAGGCATTTTTTGCTTCATGAAATGCCCCTTTATTCATTTTTACATTTTAAGTCGTTGGTATTTGTTTTCCTTATAGTATCACTTTTGTCTCTTTTTGTTGTCTTTTTCGTCTCCTTCGTCACCCTTTTTAATAGAGCAGGAATAAACTTTTCGCTTGATGTCCGACATTCAAGGCAATGAGGAAAGTCGTTTGTTTGCAAGCACAGGGTCTCCAAGAGACGAGGCGCGCAGTTCAAGGCCTACACCATCATGTGAATTGTTGCGTCACACACAGGTGCGCATCCAAGAAAAAAAACACGACAATATCTCAAAATTCTCGTAGGTAGGCATCCGATGGAAACTGAAACAAACCCAATGAAAGATCGGTGGAATGACTGAAGACATCAAGAAACCAATATTATTACTGACAGGGATTAAATAGATGATGACGTCATAGTATCCCTTCAAATAGCTTGACTTTGATGGAGCAAGAGCCTACGACCATACCATGCTGAATATACCGGTTCTCGTCCGATCACCGAAGTCAAGCAGCATAGGGCTCGGTTAGTACTTGGATGGGAGACCGCCTGGGAATACCGGGTGTTGTAGGCATTTTTTGCTTCATGAAATGCCCCTTTATTCATTTTTACATTTTAAGTCGTTGGTATTTGTTTTCCTTATAGTATCACTTTTGTCTCTTTTTGTTGTCTTTTTCGTCTCCTTCGTCACCCTTTTTAATAGAGCAGGAATAAACTTTTCGCTTGATGTCCGACATTCAAGGCAATGAGGAAAGTCGTTTGTTTGCAAGCACAGGGTCTCCAAGAGACGAGGCGCGCAGTTCAAGGCCTACACCATCATGTGAATTGTTGCGTCACACACAGGTGCGCATCCAAGAAAAAAAACACGACAATATCTCAAAATTCTCGTAGGTAGGCATCCGATGGAAACTGAAACAAACCCAATGAAAGATCGGTGGAATGACTGAAGACATCAAGAAACCAATATTATTACTGACAGGGATTAAATAGATGATGACGTCATAGTATCCCTTCAAATAGCTTGACTTTGATGGAGCAAGAGCCTACGACCATACCATGCTGAATATACCGGTTCTCGTCCGATCACCGAAGTCAAGCAGCATAGGGCTCGGTTAGTACTTGGATGGGAGACCGCCTGGGAATACCGGGTGTTGTAGGCATTTTTTGCTTCATGAAATGCCCCTTTATTCATTTTTACATTTTAAGTCGTTGGTATTTGTTTTCCTTATAGTATCACTTTTGTCTCTTTTTGTTGTCTTTTTCGTCTCCTTCGTCACCCTTTTTAATAGAGCAGGAATAAACTTTTCGCTTGATGTCCGACATTCAAGGCAATGAGGAAAGTCGTTTGTTTGCAAGCACAGGGTCTCCAAGAGACGAGGCGCGCAGTTCAAGGCCTACACCATCATGTGAATTGTTGCGTCACACACAGGTGCGCATCCAAGAAAAAAAACACGACAATATCTCAAAATTCTCGTAGGTAGGCATCCGATGGAAACTGAAACAAACCCAATGAAAGATCGGTGGAATGACTGAAGACATCAAGAAACCAATATTATTACTGACAGGGATTAAATAGATGATGACGTCATAGTATCCCTTCAAATAGCTTGACTTTGATGGAGCAAGAGCCTACGACCATACCATGCTGAATATACCGGTTCTCGTCCGATCACCGAAGTCAAGCAGCATAGGGCTCGGTTAGTACTTGGATGGGAGACCGCCTGGGAATACCGGGTGTTGTAGGCATTTTTTGCTTCATGAAATGCCCCTTTATTCATTTTTACATTTTAAGTCGTTGGTATTTGTTTTCCTTATAGTATCACTTTTGTCTCTTTTTGTTGTCTTTTTCGTCTCCTTCGTCACCCTTTTTAATAGAGCAGGAATAAACTTTTCGCTTGATGTCCGACATTCAAGGCAATGAGGAAAGTCGTTTGTTTGCAAGCACAGGGTCTCCAAGAGACGAGGCGCGCAGTTCAAGGCCTACACCATCATGTGAATTGTTGCGTCACACACAGGTGCGCATCCAAGAAAAAAAACACGACAATATCTCAAAATTCTCGTAGGTAGGCATCCGATGGAAACTGAAACAAACCCAATGAAAGATCGGTGGAATGACTGAAGACATCAAGAAACCAATATTATTACTGACAGGGATTAAATAGATGATGACGTCATAGTATCCCTTCAAATAGCTTGACTTTGATGGAGCAAGAGCCTACGACCATACCATGCTGAATATACCGGTTCTCGTCCGATCACCGAAGTCAAGCAGCATAGGGCTCGGTTAGTACTTGGATGGGAGACCGCCTGGGAATACCGGGTGTTGTAGGCATTTTTTGCTTCATGAAATGCCCCTTTATTCAGTTTTACATTTTAAGTCGTTGGTATTTGTTTTCCTTATAGTATCACTTTTGTCTCTTTTTGTTGTCTTTTTCGTCTCCTTCGTCACCCTTTTTAATAGAGCAGGAATAAACTTTTCGCTTGATGTCCGACATTCAAGGCAATGAGGAAAGTCGTTTGTTTGCAAGCACAGGGTCTCCAAGAGACGAGGCGCGCAGTTCAAGGCCTACACCATCATGTGAATTGTTGCGTCACACACAGGTGCGCATCCAAGAAAAAAAACACGACAATATCTCAAAATTCTCGTAGGTAGGCATCCGATGGAAACTGAAACAAACCCAATGAAAGATCGGTGGAATGACTGAAGACATCAAGAAACCAATATTATTACTGACAGGGATTAAATAGATGATGACGTCATAGTATCCCTTCAAATAGCTTGACTTTGATGGAGCAAGAGCCTACGACCATACCATGCTGAATATACCGGTTCTCGTCCGATCACCGAAGTCAAGCAGCATAGGGCTCGGTTAGTACTTGGATGGGAGACCGCCTGGGAATACCGGGTGTTGTAGGCATTTTTTGCTTCATGAAATGCCCCTTTATTCATTTTTACATTTTAAGTCGTTGGTATTTGTTTTCCTTATAGTATCACTTTTGTCTCTTTTTGTTGTCTTTTTCGTCTCCTTCGTCACCCTTTTTAATAGAGCAGGAATAAACTTTTCGCTTGATGTCCGACATTCAAGGCAATGAGGAAAGTCGTTTGTTTGCAAGCACAGGGTCTCCAAGAGACGAGGCGCGCAGTTCAAGGCCTACACCATCATGTGAATTGTTGCGTCACACACAGGTGCGCATCCAAGAAAAAAAACACGACAATATCTCAAAATTCTCGTAGGTAGGCATCCGATGGAAACTGAAACAAACCCAATGAAAGATCGGTGGAATGACTGAAGACATCAAGAAACCAATATTATTACTGACAGGGATTAAATAGATGATGACGTCATAGTATCCCTTCAAATAGCTTGACTTTGATGGAGCAAGAGCCTACGACCATACCATGCTGAATATACCGGTTCTCGTCCGATCACCGAAGTCAAGCAGCATAGGGCTCGGTTAGTACTTGGATGGGAGACCGCCTGGGAATACCGGGTGTTGTAGGCATTTTTTGCTTCATGAAATGCCCCTTTATTCATTTTTACATTTTAAGTCGTTGGTATTTGTTTTCCTTATAGTATCACTTTTGTCTCTTTTTGTTGTCTTTTTCGTCTCCTTCGTCACCCTTTTTAATAGAGCAGGAATAAACTTTTCGCTTGATGTCCGACATTCAAGGCAATGAGGAAAGTCGTTTGTTTGCAAGCACAGGGTCTCCAAGAGACGAGGCGCGCAGTTCAAGGCCTACACCATCATGTGAATTGTTGCGTCACACACAGGTGCGCATCCAAGAAAAAAAACACGACAATATCTCAAAATTCTCGTAGGTAGGCATCCGATGGAAACTGAAACAAACCCAATGAAAGATCGGTGGAATGACTGAAGACATCAAGAAACCAATATTATTACTGACAGGGATTAAATAGATGATGACGTCATAGTATCCCTTCAAATAGCTTGACTTTGATGGAGCAAGAGCCTACGACCATACCATGCTGAATATACCGGTTCTCGTCCGATCACCGAAGTCAAGCAGCATAGGGCTCGGTTAGTACTTGGATGGGAGACCGCCTGGGAATACCGGGTGTTGTAGGCATTTTTTGCTTCATGAAATGCCCCTTTATTCATTTTTACATTTTAAGTCGTTGGTATTTGTTTTCCTTATAGTATCACTTTTGTCTCTTTTTGTTGTCTTTTTCGTCTCCTTCGTCACCCTTTTTAATAGAGCAGGAATAAACTTTTCGCTTGATGTCCGACATTCAAGGCAATGAGGAAAGTCGTTTGTTTGCAAGCACAGGGTCTCCAAGAGACGAGGCGCGCAGTTCAAGGCCTACACCATCATGTGAATTGTTGCGTCACACACAGGTGCGCATCCAAGAAAAAAAACACGACAATATCTCAAAATTCTCGTAGGTAGGCATCCGATGGAAACTGAAACAAGGGTGACGAAGGAGACGAAAAAGACAACAAAAAGAGACAAAAGTGATACTATAAGGAAAACAAATACCAACGACTTAAAATGTAAAAATGAATAAAGGGGCATTTCATGAAGCAAAAAATGCCTACAACACCCGGTATTCCCAGGCGGTCTCCCATCCAAGTACTAACCGAGCCCTATGCTGCTTGACTTCGGTGATCGGACGAGAACCGGTATATTCAGCATGGTATGGTCGTAGGCTCTTGCTCCATCAAAGTCAAGCTATTTGAAGGGATACTATGACGTCATCATCTATTTAATCCCTGTCAGTAATAATATTGGTTTCTTGATGTCTTCAGTCATTCCACCGATCTTTCATTGGGTTTGTTTCAGTTTCCATCGGATGCCTACCTACGAGAATTTTGAGATATTGTCGTGTTTTTTTTCTTGGATGCGCACCTGTGTGTGACGCAACAATTCACATGATGGTGTAGGCCTTGAACTGCGCGCCTCGTCTCTTGGAGACCCTGTGCTTGCAAACAAACGACTTTCCTCATTGCCTTGAATGTCGGACATCAAGCGAAAAGTTTATTCCTGCTCTATTAAAAAGGGTGACGAAGGAGACGAAAAAGACAACAAAAAGAGACAAAAGTGATACTATAAGGAAAACAAATACCAACGACTTAAAATGTAAAAATGAATAAAGGGGCATTTCATGAAGCAAAAAATGCCTACAACACCCGGTATTCCCAGGCGGTCTCCCATCCAAGTACTAACCGAGCCCTATGCTGCTTGACTTCGGTGATCGGACGAGAACCGGTATATTCAGCATGGTATGGTCGTAGGCTCTTGCTCCATCAAAGTCAAGCTATTTGAAGGGATACTATGACGTCATCATCTATTTAATCCCTGTCAGTAATAATATTGGTTTCTTGATGTCTTCAGTCATTCCACCGATCTTTCATTGGGTTTGTTTCAGTTTCCATCGGATGCCTACCTACGAGAATTTTGAGATATTGTCGTGTTTTTTTTCTTGGATGCGCACCTGTGTGTGACGCAACAATTCACATGATGGTGTAGGCCTTGAACTGCGCGCCTCGTCTCTTGGAGACCCTGTGCTTGCAAACAAACGACTTTCCTCATTGCCTTGAATGTCGGACATCAAGCGAAAAGTTTATTCCTGCTCTATTAAAAAGGGTGACGAAGGAGACGAAAAAGACAACAAAAAGAGACAAAAGTGATACTATAAGGAAAACAAATACCAACGACTTAAAATGTAAAAATGAATAAAGGGGCATTTCATGAAGCAAAAAATGCCTACAACACCCGGTATTCCCAGGCGGTCTCCCATCCAAGTACTAACCGAGCCCTATGCTGCTTGACTTCGGTGATCGGACGAGAACCGGTATATTCAGCATGGTATGGTCGTAGGCTCTTGCTCCATCAAAGTCAAGCTATTTGAAGGGATACTATGACGTCATCATCTATTTAATCCCTGTCAGTAATAATATTGGTTTCTTGATGTCTTCAGTCATTCCACCGATCTTTCATTGGGTTTGTTTCAGTTTCCATCGGATGCCTACCTACGAGAATTTTGAGATATTGTCGTGTTTTTTTTCTTGGATGCGCACCTGTGTGTGACGCAACAATTCACATGATGGTGTAGGCCTTGAACTGCGCGCCTCGTCTCTTGGAGACCCTGTGCTTGCAAACAAACGACTTTCCTCATTGCCTTGAATGTCGGACATCAAGCGAAAAGTTTATTCCTGCTCTATTAAAAAGGGTGACGAAGGAGACGAAAAAGACAACAAAAAGAGACAAAAGTGATACTATAAGGAAAACAAATACCAACGACTTAAAATGTAAAAATGAATAAAGGGGCATTTCATGAAGCAAAAAATGCCTACAACACCCGGTATTCCCAGGCGGTCTCCCATCCAAGTACTAACCGAGCCCTATGCTGCTTGACTTCGGTGATCGGACGAGAACCGGTATATTCAGCATGGTATGGTCGTAGGCTCTTGCTCCATCAAAGTCAAGCTATTTGAAGGGATACTATGACGTCATCATCTATTTAATCCCTGTCAGTAATAATATTGGTTTCTTGATGTCTTCAGTCATTCCACCGATCTTTCATTGGGTTTGTTTCAGTTTCCATCGGATGCCTACCTACGAGAATTTTGAGATATTGTCGTGTTTTTTTTCTTGGATGCGCACCTGTGTGTGACGCAACAATTCACATGATGGTGTAGGCCTTGAACTGCGCGCCTCGTCTCTTGGAGACCCTGTGCTTGCAAACAAACGACTTTCCTCATTGCCTTGAATGTCGGACATCAAGCGAAAAGTTTATTCCTGCTCTATTAAAAAGGGTGACGAAGGAGACGAAAAAGACAACAAAAAGAGACAAAAGTGATACTATAAGGAAAACAAATACCAACGACTTAAAATGTAAAAATGAATAAAGGGGCATTTCATGAAGCAAAAAATGCCTACAACACCCGGTATTCCCAGGCGGTCTCCCATCCAAGTACTAACCGAGCCCTATGCTGCTTGACTTCGGTGATCGGACGAGAACCGGTATATTCAGCATGGTATGGTCGTAGGCTCTTGCTCCATCAAAGTCAAGCTATTTGAAGGGATACTATGACGTCATCATCTATTTAATCCCTGTCAGTAATAATATTGGTTTCTTGATGTCTTCAGTCATTCCACCGATCTTTCATTGGGTTTGTTTCAGTTTCCATCGGATGCCTACCTACGAGAATTTTGAGATATTGTCGTGTTTTTTTTCTTGGATGCGCACCTGTGTGTGACGCAACAATTCACATGATGGTGTAGGCCTTGAACTGCGCGCCTCGTCTCTTGGAGACCCTGTGCTTGCAAACAAACGACTTTCCTCATTGCCTTGAATGTCGGACATCAAGCGAAAAGTTTATTCCTGCTCTATTAAAAAGGGTGACGAAGGAGACGAAAAAGACAACAAAAAGAGACAAAAGTGATACTATAAGGAAAACAAATACCAACGACTTAAAATGTAAAAATGAATAAAGGGGCATTTCATGAAGCAAAAAATGCCTACAACACCCGGTATTCCCAGGCGGTCTCCCATCCAAGTACTAACCGAGCCCTATGCTGCTTGACTTCGGTGATCGGACGAGAACCGGTATATTCAGCATGGTATGGTCGTAGGCTCTTGCTCCATCAAAGTCAAGCTATTTGAAGGGATACTATGACGTCATCATCTATTTAATCCCTGTCAGTAATAATATTGGTTTCTTGATGTCTTCAGTCATTCCACCGATCTTTCATTGGGTTTGTTTCAGTTTCCATCGGATGCCTACCTACGAGAATTTTGAGATATTGTCGTGTTTTTTTTCTTGGATGCGCACCTGTGTGTGACGCAACAATTCACATGATGGTGTAGGCCTTGAACTGCGCGCCTCGTCTCTTGGAGACCCTGTGCTTGCAAACAAACGACTTTCCTCATTGCCTTGAATGTCGGACATCAAGCGAAAAGTTTATTCCTGCTCTATTAAAAAGGGTGACGAAGGAGACGAAAAAGACAACAAAAAGAGACAAAAGTGATACTATAAGGAAAACAAATACCAACGACTTAAAATGTAAAAATGAATAAAGGGGCATTTCATGAAGCAAAAAATGCCTACAACACCCGGTATTCCCAGGCGGTCTCCCATCCAAGTACTAACCGAGCCCTATGCTGCTTGACTTCGGTGATCGGACGAGAACCGGTATATTCAGCATGGTATGGTCGTAGGCTCTTGCTCCATCAAAGTCAAGCTATTTGAAGGGATACTATGACGTCATCATCTATTTAATCCCTGTCAGTAATAATATTGGTTTCTTGATGTCTTCAGTCATTCCACCGATCTTTCATTGGGTTTGTTTCAGTTTCCATCGGATGCCTACCTACGAGAATTTTGAGATATTGTCGTGTTTTTTTTCTTGGATGCGCACCTGTGTGTGACGCAACAATTCACATGATGGTGTAGGCCTTGAACTGCGCGCCTCGTCTCTTGGAGACCCTGTGCTTGCAAACAAACGACTTTCCTCATTGCCTTGAATGTCGGACATCAAGCGAAAAGTTTATTCCTGCTCTATTAAAAAGGGTGACGAAGGAGACGAAAAAGACAACAAAAAGAGACAAAAGTGATACTATAAGGAAAACAAATACCAACGACTTAAAATGTAAAAATGAATAAAGGGGCATTTCATGAAGCAAAAAATGCCTACAACACCCGGTATTCCCAGGCGGTCTCCCATCCAAGTACTAACCGAGCCCTATGCTGCTTGACTTCGGTGATCGGACGAGAACCGGTATATTCAGCATGGTATGGTCGTAGGCTCTTGCTCCATCAAAGTCAAGCTATTTGAAGGGATACTATGACGTCATCATCTATTTAATCCCTGTCAGTAATAATATTGGTTTCTTGATGTCTTCAGTCATTCCACCGATCTTTCATTGGGTTTGTTTCAGTTTCCATCGGATGCCTACCTACGAGAATTTTGAGATATTGTCGTGTTTTTTTTCTTGGATGCGCACCTGTGTGTGACGCAACAATTCACATGATGGTGTAGGCCTTGAACTGCGCGCCTCGTCTCTTGGAGACCCTGTGCTTGCAAACAAACGACTTTCCTCATTGCCTTGAATGTCGGACATCAAGCGAAAAGTTTATTCCTGCTCTATTAAAAAGGGTGACGAAGGAGACGAAAAAGACAACAAAAAGAGACAAAAGTGATACTATAAGGAAAACAAATACCAACGACTTAAAATGTAAAAATGAATAAAGGGGCATTTCATGAAGCAAAAAATGCCTACAACACCCGGTATTCCCAGGCGGTCTCCCATCCAAGTACTAACCGAGCCCTATGCTGCTTGACTTCGGTGATCGGACGAGAACCGGTATATTCAGCATGGTATGGTCGTAGGCTCTTGCTCCATCAAAGTCAAGCTATTTGAAGGGATACTATGACGTCATCATCTATTTAATCCCTGTCAGTAATAATATTGGTTTCTTGATGTCTTCAGTCATTCCACCGATCTTTCATTGGGTTTGTTTCAGTTTCCATCGGATGCCTACCTACGAGAATTTTGAGATATTGTCGTGTTTTTTTTCTTGGATGCGCACCTGTGTGTGACGCAACAATTCACATGATGGTGTAGGCCTTGAACTGCGCGCCTCGTCTCTTGGAGACCCTGTGCTTGCAAACAAACGACTTTCCTCATTGCCTTGAATGTCGGACATCAAGCGAAAAGTTTATTCCTGCTCTATTAAAAAGGGTGACGAAGGAGACGAAAAAGACAACAAAAAGAGACAAAAGTGATACTATAAGGAAAACAAATACCAACGACTTAAAATGTAAAAATGAATAAAGGGGCATTTCATGAAGCAAAAAATGCCTACAACACCCGGTATTCCCAGGCGGTCTCCCATCCAAGTACTAACCGAGCCCTATGCTGCTTGACTTCGGTGATCGGACGAGAACCGGTATATTCAGCATGGTATGGTCGTAGGCTCTTGCTCCATCAAAGTCAAGCTATTTGAAGGGATACTATGACGTCATCATCTATTTAATCCCTGTCAGTAATAATATTGGTTTCTTGATGTCTTCAGTCATTCCACCGATCTTTCATTGGGTTTGTTTCAGTTTCCATCGGATGCCTACCTACGAGAATTTTGAGATATTGTCGTGTTTTTTTTCTTGGATGCGCACCTGTGTGTGACGCAACAATTCACATGATGGTGTAGGCCTTGAACTGCGCGCCTCGTCTCTTGGAGACCCTGTGCTTGCAAACAAACGACTTTCCTCATTGCCTTGAATGTCGGACATCAAGCGAAAAGTTTATTCCTGCTCTATTAAAAAGGGTGACGAAGGAGACGAAAAAGACAACAAAAAGAGACAAAAGTGATACTATAAGGAAAACAAATACCAACGACTTAAAATGTAAAAATGAATAAAGGGGCATTTCATGAAGCAAAAAATGCCTACAACACCCGGTATTCCCAGGCGGTCTCCCATCCAAGTACTAACCGAGCCCTATGCTGCTTGACTTCGGTGATCGGACGAGAACCGGTATATTCAGCATGGTATGGTCGTAGGCTCTTGCTCCATCAAAGTCAAGCTATTTGAAGGGATACTATGACGTCATCATCTATTTAATCCCTGTCAGTAATAATATTGGTTTCTTGATGTCTTCAGTCATTCCACCGATCTTTCATTGGGTTTGTTTCAGTTTCCATCGGATGCCTACCTACGAGAATTTTGAGATATTGTCGTGTTTTTTTTCTTGGATGCGCACCTGTGTGTGACGCAACAATTCACATGATGGTGTAGGCCTTGAACTGCGCGCCTCGTCTCTTGGAGACCCTGTGCTTGCAAACAAACGACTTTCCTCATTGCCTTGAATGTCGGACATCAAGCGAAAAGTTTATTCCTGCTCTATTAAAAAGGGTGACGAAGGAGACGAAAAAGACAACAAAAAGAGACAAAAGTGATACTATAAGGAAAACAAATACCAACGACTTAAAATGTAAAACTGAATAAAGGGGCATTTCATGAAGCAAAAAATGCCTACAACACCCGGTATTCCCAGGCGGTCTCCCATCCAAGTACTAACCGAGCCCTATGCTGCTTGACTTCGGTGATCGGACGAGAACCGGTATATTCAGCATGGTATGGTCGTAGGCTCTTGCTCCATCAAAGTCAAGCTATTTGAAGGGATACTATGACGTCATCATCTATTTAATCCCTGTCAGTAATAATATTGGTTTCTTGATGTCTTCAGTCATTCCACCGATCTTTCATTGGGTTTGTTTCAGTTTCCATCGGATGCCTACCTACGAGAATTTTGAGATATTGTCGTGTTTTTTTTCTTGGATGCGCACCTGTGTGTGACGCAACAATTCACATGATGGTGTAGGCCTTGAACTGCGCGCCTCGTCTCTTGGAGACCCTGTGCTTGCAAACAAACGACTTTCCTCATTGCCTTGAATGTCGGACATCAAGCGAAAAGTTTATTCCTGCTCTATTAAAAAGGGTGACGAAGGAGACGAAAAAGACAACAAAAAGAGACAAAAGTGATACTATAAGGAAAACAAATACCAACGACTTAAAATGTAAAAATGAATAAAGGGGCATTTCATGAAGCAAAAAATGCCTACAACACCCGGTATTCCCAGGCGGTCTCCCATCCAAGTACTAACCGAGCCCTATGCTGCTTGACTTCGGTGATCGGACGAGAACCGGTATATTCAGCATGGTATGGTCGTAGGCTCTTGCTCCATCAAAGTCAAGCTATTTGAAGGGATACTATGACGTCATCATCTATTTAATCCCTGTCAGTAATAATATTGGTTTCTTGATGTCTTCAGTCATTCCACCGATCTTTCATTGGGTTTGTTTCAGTTTCCATCGGATGCCTACCTACGAGAATTTTGAGATATTGTCGTGTTTTTTTTCTTGGATGCGCACCTGTGTGTGACGCAACAATTCACATGATGGTGTAGGCCTTGAACTGCGCGCCTCGTCTCTTGGAGACCCTGTGCTTGCAAACAAACGACTTTCCTCATTGCCTTGAATGTCGGACATCAAGCGAAAAGTTTATTCCTGCTCTATTAAAAAGGGTGACGAAGGAGACGAAAAAGACAACAAAAAGAGACAAAAGTGATACTATAAGGAAAACAAATACCAACGACTTAAAATGTAAAAATGAATAAAGGGGCATTTCATGAAGCAAAAAATGCCTACAACACCCGGTATTCCCAGGCGGTCTCCCATCCAAGTACTAACCGAGCCCTATGCTGCTTGACTTCGGTGATCGGACGAGAACCGGTATATTCAGCATGGTATGGTCGTAGGCTCTTGCTCCATCAAAGTCAAGCTATTTGAAGGGATACTATGACGTCATCATCTATTTAATCCCTGTCAGTAATAATATTGGTTTCTTGATGTCTTCAGTCATTCCACCGATCTTTCATTGGGTTTGTTTCAGTTTCCATCGGATGCCTACCTACGAGAATTTTGAGATATTGTCGTGTTTTTTTTCTTGGATGCGCACCTGTGTGTGACGCAACAATTCACATGATGGTGTAGGCCTTGAACTGCGCGCCTCGTCTCTTGGAGACCCTGTGCTTGCAAACAAACGACTTTCCTCATTGCCTTGAATGTCGGACATCAAGCGAAAAGTTTATTCCTGCTCTATTAAAAAGGGTGACGAAGGAGACGAAAAAGACAACAAAAAGAGACAAAAGTGATACTATAAGGAAAACAAATACCAACGACTTAAAATGTAAAAATGAATAAAGGGGCATTTCATGAAGCAAAAAATGCCTACAACACCCGGTATTCCCAGGCGGTCTCCCATCCAAGTACTAACCGAGCCCTATGCTGCTTGACTTCGGTGATCGGACGAGAACCGGTATATTCAGCATGGTATGGTCGTAGGCTCTTGCTCCATCAAAGTCAAGCTATTTGAAGGGATACTATGACGTCATCATCTATTTAATCCCTGTCAGTAATAATATTGGTTTCTTGATGTCTTCAGTCATTCCACCGATCTTTCATTGGGTTTGTTTCAGTTTCCATCGGATGCCTACCTACGAGAATTTTGAGATATTGTCGTGTTTTTTTTCTTGGATGCGCACCTGTGTGTGACGCAACAATTCACATGATGGTGTAGGCCTTGAACTGCGCGCCTCGTCTCTTGGAGACCCTGTGCTTGCAAACAAACGACTTTCCTCATTGCCTTGAATGTCGGACATCAAGCGAAAAGTTTATTCCTGCTCTATTAAAAAGGGTGACGAAGGAGACGAAAAAGACAACAAAAAGAGACAAAAGTGATACTATAAGGAAAACAAATACCAACGACTTAAAATGTAAAAATGAATAAAGGGGCATTTCATGAAGCAAAAAATGCCTACAACACCCGGTATTCCCAGGCGGTCTCCCATCCAAGTACTAACCGAGCCCTATGCTGCTTGACTTCGGTGATCGGACGAGAACCGGTATATTCAGCATGGTATGGTCGTAGGCTCTTGCTCCATCAAAGTCAAGCTATTTGAAGGGATACTATGACGTCATCATCTATTTAATCCCTGTCAGTAATAATATTGGTTTCTTGATGTCTTCAGTCATTCCACCGATCTTTCATTGGGTTTGTTTCAGTTTCCATCGGATGCCTACCTACGAGAATTTTGAGATATTGTCGTGTTTTTTTTCTTGGATGCGCACCTGTGTGTGACGCAACAATTCACATGATGGTGTAGGCCTTGAACTGCGCGCCTCGTCTCTTGGAGACCCTGTGCTTGCAAACAAACGACTTTCCTCATTGCCTTGAATGTCGGACATCAAGCGAAAAGTTTATTCCTGCTCTATTAAAAAGGGTGACGAAGGAGACGAAAAAGACAACAAAAAGAGACAAAAGTGATACTATAAGGAAAACAAATACCAACGACTTAAAATGTAAAAATGAATAAAGGGGCATTTCATGAAGCAAAAAATGCCTACAACACCCGGTATTCCCAGGCGGTCTCCCATCCAAGTACTAACCGAGCCCTATGCTGCTTGACTTCGGTGATCGGACGAGAACCGGTATATTCAGCATGGTATGGTCGTAGGCTCTTGCTCCATCAAAGTCAAGCTATTTGAAGGGATACTATGACGTCATCATCTATTTAATCCCTGTCAGTAATAATATTGGTTTCTTGATGTCTTCAGTCATTCCACCGATCTTTCATTGGGTTTGTTTCAGTTTCCATCGGATGCCTACCTACGAGAATTTTGAGATATTGTCGTGTTTTTTTTCTTGGATGCGCACCTGTGTGTGACGCAACAATTCACATGATGGTGTAGGCCTTGAACTGCGCGCCTCGTCTCTTGGAGACCCTGTGCTTGCAAACAAACGACTTTCCTCATTGCCTTGAATGTCGGACATCAAGCGAAAAGTTTATTCCTGCTCTATTAAAAAGGGTGACGAAGGAGACGAAAAAGACAACAAAAAGAGACAAAAGTGATACTATAAGGAAAACAAATACCAACGACTTAAAATGTAAAAATGAATAAAGGGGCATTTCATGAAGCAAAAAATGCCTACAACACCCGGTATTCCCAGGCGGTCTCCCATCCAAGTACTAACCGAGCCCTATGCTGCTTGACTTCGGTGATCGGACGAGAACCGGTATATTCAGCATGGTATGGTCGTAGGCTCTTGCTCCATCAAAGTCAAGCTATTTGAAGGGATACTATGACGTCATCATCTATTTAATCCCTGTCAGTAATAATATTGGTTTCTTGATGTCTTCAGTCATTCCACCGATCTTTCATTGGGTTTGTTTCAGTTTCCATCGGATGCCTACCTACGAGAATTTTGAGATATTGTCGTGTTTTTTTTCTTGGATGCGCACCTGTGTGTGACGCAACAATTCACATGATGGTGTAGGCCTTGAACTGCGCGCCTCGTCTCTTGGAGACCCTGTGCTTGCAAACAAACGACTTTCCTCATTGCCTTGAATGTCGGACATCAAGCGAAAAGTTTATTCCTGCTCTATTAAAAAGGGTGACGAAGGAGACGAAAAAGACAACAAAAAGAGACAAAAGTGATACTATAAGGAAAACAAATACCAACGACTTAAAATGTAAAACTGAATAAAGGGGCATTTCATGAAGCAAAAAATGCCTACAACACCCGGTATTCCCAGGCGGTCTCCCATCCAAGTACTAACCGAGCCCTATGCTGCTTGACTTCGGTGATCGGACGAGAACCGGTATATTCAGCATGGTATGGTCGTAGGCTCTTGCTCCATCAAAGTCAAGCTATTTGAAGGGATACTATGACGTCATCATCTATTTAATCCCTGTCAGTAATAATATTGGTTTCTTGATGTCTTCAGTCATTCCACCGATCTTTCATTGGGTTTGTTTCAGTTTCCATCGGATGCCTACCTACGAGAATTTTGAGATATTGTCGTGTTTTTTTTCTTGGATGCGCACCTGTGTGTGACGCAACAATTCACATGATGGTGTAGGCCTTGAACTGCGCGCCTCGTCTCTTGGAGACCCTGTGCTTGCAAACAAACGACTTTCCTCATTGCCTTGAATGTCGGACATCAAGCGAAAAGTTTATTCCTGCTCTATTAAAAAGGGTGACGAAGGAGACGAAAAAGACAACAAAAAGAGACAAAAGTGATACTATAAGGAAAACAAATACCAACGACTTAAAATGTAAAAATGAATAAAGGGGCATTTCATGAAGCAAAAAATGCCTACAACACCCGGTATTCCCAGGCGGTCTCCCATCCAAGTACTAACCGAGCCCTATGCTGCTTGACTTCGGTGATCGGACGAGAACCGGTATATTCAGCATGGTATGGTCGTAGGCTCTTGCTCCATCAAAGTCAAGCTATTTGAAGGGATACTATGACGTCATCATCTATTTAATCCCTGTCAGTAATAATATTGGTTTCTTGATGTCTTCAGTCATTCCACCGATCTTTCATTGGGTTTGTTTCAGTTTCCATCGGATGCCTACCTACGAGAATTTTGAGATATTGTCGTGTTTTTTTTCTTGGATGCGCACCTGTGTGTGACGCAACAATTCACATGATGGTGTAGGCCTTGAACTGCGCGCCTCGTCTCTTGGAGACCCTGTGCTTGCAAACAAACGACTTTCCTCATTGCCTTGAATGTCGGACATCAAGCGAAAAGTTTATTCCTGCTCTATTAAAAAGGGTGACGAAGGAGACGAAAAAGACAACAAAAAGAGACAAAAGTGATACTATAAGGAAAACAAATACCAACGACTTAAAATGTAAAAATGAATAAAGGGGCATTTCATGAAGCAAAAAATGCCTACAACACCCGGTATTCCCAGGCGGTCTCCCATCCAAGTACTAACCGAGCCCTATGCTGCTTGACTTCGGTGATCGGACGAGAACCGGTATATTCAGCATGGTATGGTCGTAGGCTCTTGCTCCATCAAAGTCAAGCTATTTGAAGGGATACTATGACGTCATCATCTATTTAATCCCTGTCAGTAATAATATTGGTTTCTTGATGTCTTCAGTCATTCCACCGATCTTTCATTGGGTTTGTTTCAGTTTCCATCGGATGCCTACCTACGAGAATTTTGAGATATTGTCGTGTTTTTTTTCTTGGATGCGCACCTGTGTGTGACGCAACAATTCACATGATGGTGTAGGCCTTGAACTGCGCGCCTCGTCTCTTGGAGACCCTGTGCTTGCAAACAAACGACTTTCCTCATTGCCTTGAATGTCGGACATCAAGCGAAAAGTTTATTCCTGCTCTATTAAAAAGGGTGACGAAGGAGACGAAAAAGACAACAAAAAGAGACAAAAGTGATACTATAAGGAAAACAAATACCAACGACTTAAAATGTAAAAATGAATAAAGGGGCATTTCATGAAGCAAAAAATGCCTACAACACCCGGTATTCCCAGGCGGTCTCCCATCCAAGTACTAACCGAGCCCTATGCTGCTTGACTTCGGTGATCGGACGAGAACCGGTATATTCAGCATGGTATGGTCGTAGGCTCTTGCTCCATCAAAGTCAAGCTATTTGAAGGGATACTATGACGTCATCATCTATTTAATCCCTGTCAGTAATAATATTGGTTTCTTGATGTCTTCAGTCATTCCACCGATCTTTCATTGGGTTTGTTTCAGTTTCCATCGGATGCCTACCTACGAGAATTTTGAGATATTGTCGTGTTTTTTTTCTTGGATGCGCACCTGTGTGTGACGCAACAATTCACATGATGGTGTAGGCCTTGAACTGCGCGCCTCGTCTCTTGGAGACCCTGTGCTTGCAAACAAACGACTTTCCTCATTGCCTTGAATGTCGGACATCAAGCGAAAAGTTTATTCCTGCTCTATTAAAAAGGGTGACGAAGGAGACGAAAAAGACAACAAAAAGAGACAAAAGTGATACTATAAGGAAAACAAATACCAACGACTTAAAATGTAAAAATGAATAAAGGGGCATTTCATGAAGCAAAAAATGCCTACAACACCCGGTATTCCCAGGCGGTCTCCCATCCAAGTACTAACCGAGCCCTATGCTGCTTGACTTCGGTGATCGGACGAGAACCGGTATATTCAGCATGGTATGGTCGTAGGCTCTTGCTCCATCAAAGTCAAGCTATTTGAAGGGATACTATGACGTCATCATCTATTTAATCCCTGTCAGTAATAATATTGGTTTCTTGATGTCTTCAGTCATTCCACCGATCTTTCATTGGGTTTGTTTCAGTTTCCATCGGATGCCTACCTACGAGAATTTTGAGATATTGTCGTGTTTTTTTTCTTGGATGCGCACCTGTGTGTGACGCAACAATTCACATGATGGTGTAGGCCTTGAACTGCGCGCCTCGTCTCTTGGAGACCCTGTGCTTGCAAACAAACGACTTTCCTCATTGCCTTGAATGTCGGACATCAAGCGAAAAGTTTATTCCTGCTCTATTAAAAAGGGTGACGAAGGAGACGAAAAAGACAACAAAAAGAGACAAAAGTGATACTATAAGGAAAACAAATACCAACGACTTAAAATGTAAAAATGAATAAAGGGGCATTTCATGAAGCAAAAAATGCCTACAACACCCGGTATTCCCAGGCGGTCTCCCATCCAAGTACTAACCGAGCCCTATGCTGCTTGACTTCGGTGATCGGACGAGAACCGGTATATTCAGCATGGTATGGTCGTAGGCTCTTGCTCCATCAAAGTCAAGCTATTTGAAGGGATACTATGACGTCATCATCTATTTAATCCCTGTCAGTAATAATATTGGTTTCTTGATGTCTTCAGTCATTCCACCGATCTTTCATTGGGTTTGTTTCAGTTTCCATCGGATGCCTACCTACGAGAATTTTGAGATATTGTCGTGTTTTTTTTCTTGGATGCGCACCTGTGTGTGACGCAACAATTCACATGATGGTGTAGGCCTTGAACTGCGCGCCTCGTCTCTTGGAGACCCTGTGCTTGCAAACAAACGACTTTCCTCATTGCCTTGAATGTCGGACATCAAGCGAAAAGTTTATTCCTGCTCTATTAAAAAGGGTGACGAAGGAGACGAAAAAGACAACAAAAAGAGACAAAAGTGATACTATAAGGAAAACAAATACCAACGACTTAAAATGTAAAAATGAATAAAGGGGCATTTCATGAAGCAAAAAATGCCTACAACACCCGGTATTCCCAGGCGGTCTCCCATCCAAGTACTAACCGAGCCCTATGCTGCTTGACTTCGGTGATCGGACGAGAACCGGTATATTCAGCATGGTATGGTCGTAGGCTCTTGCTCCATCAAAGTCAAGCTATTTGAAGGGATACTATGACGTCATCATCTATTTAATCCCTGTCAGTAATAATATTGGTTTCTTGATGTCTTCAGTCATTCCACCGATCTTTCATTGGGTTTGTTTCAGTTTCCATCGGATGCCTACCTACGAGAATTTTGAGATATTGTCGTGTTTTTTTTCTTGGATGCGCACCTGTGTGTGACGCAACAATTCACATGATGGTGTAGGCCTTGAACTGCGCGCCTCGTCTCTTGGAGACCCTGTGCTTGCAAACAAACGACTTTCCTCATTGCCTTGAATGTCGGACATCAAGCGAAAAGTTTATTCCTGCTCTATTAAAAAGGGTGACGAAGGAGACGAAAAAGACAACAAAAAGAGACAAAAGTGATACTATAAGGAAAACAAATACCAACGACTTAAAATGTAAAAATGAATAAAGGGGCATTTCATGAAGCAAAAAATGCCTACAACACCCGGTATTCCCAGGCGGTCTCCCATCCAAGTACTAACCGAGCCCTATGCTGCTTGACTTCGGTGATCGGACGAGAACCGGTATATTCAGCATGGTATGGTCGTAGGCTCTTGCTCCATCAAAGTCAAGCTATTTGAAGGGATACTATGACGTCATCATCTATTTAATCCCTGTCAGTAATAATATTGGTTTCTTGATGTCTTCAGTCATTCCACCGATCTTTCATTGGGTTTGTTTCAGTTTCCATCGGATGCCTACCTACGAGAATTTTGAGATATTGTCGTGTTTTTTTTCTTGGATGCGCACCTGTGTGTGACGCAACAATTCACATGATGGTGTAGGCCTTGAACTGCGCGCCTCGTCTCTTGGAGACCCTGTGCTTGCAAACAAACGACTTTCCTCATTGCCTTGAATGTCGGACATCAAGCGAAAAGTTTATTCCTGCTCTATTAAAAAGGGTGACGAAGGAGACGAAAAAGACAACAAAAAGAGACAAAAGTGATACTATAAGGAAAACAAATACCAACGACTTAAAATGTAAAAATGAATAAAGGGGCATTTCATGAAGCAAAAAATGCCTACAACACCCGGTATTCCCAGGCGGTCTCCCATCCAAGTACTAACCGAGCCCTATGCTGCTTGACTTCGGTGATCGGACGAGAACCGGTATATTCAGCATGGTATGGTCGTAGGCTCTTGCTCCATCAAAGTCAAGCTATTTGAAGGGATACTATGACGTCATCATCTATTTAATCCCTGTCAGTAATAATATTGGTTTCTTGATGTCTTCAGTCATTCCACCGATCTTTCATTGGGTTTGTTTCAGTTTCCATCGGATGCCTACCTACGAGAATTTTGAGATATTGTCGTGTTTTTTTTCTTGGATGCGCACCTGTGTGTGACGCAACAATTCACATGATGGTGTAGGCCTTGAACTGCGCGCCTCGTCTCTTGGAGACCCTGTGCTTGCAAACAAACGACTTTCCTCATTGCCTTGAATGTCGGACATCAAGCGAAAAGTTTATTCCTGCTCTATTAAAAAGGGTGACGAAGGAGACGAAAAAGACAACAAAAAGAGACAAAAGTGATACTATAAGGAAAACAAATACCAACGACTTAAAATGTAAAAATGAATAAAGGGGCATTTCATGAAGCAAAAAATGCCTACAACACCCGGTATTCCCAGGCGGTCTCCCATCCAAGTACTAACCGAGCCCTATGCTGCTTGACTTCGGTGATCGGACGAGAACCGGTATATTCAGCATGGTATGGTCGTAGGCTCTTGCTCCATCAAAGTCAAGCTATTTGAAGGGATACTATGACGTCATCATCTATTTAATCCCTGTCAGTAATAATATTGGTTTCTTGATGTCTTCAGTCATTCCACCGATCTTTCATTGGGTTTGTTTCAGTTTCCATCGGATGCCTACCTACGAGAATTTTGAGATATTGTCGTGTTTTTTTTCTTGGATGCGCACCTGTGTGTGACGCAACAATTCACATGATGGTGTAGGCCTTGAACTGCGCGCCTCGTCTCTTGGAGACCCTGTGCTTGCAAACAAACGACTTTCCTCATTGCCTTGAATGTCGGACATCAAGCGAAAAGTTTATTCCTGCTCTATTAAAAAGGGTGACGAAGGAGACGAAAAAGACAACAAAAAGAGACAAAAGTGATACTATAAGGAAAACAAATACCAACGACTTAAAATGTAAAAATGAATAAAGGGGCATTTCATGAAGCAAAAAATGCCTACAACACCCGGTATTCCCAGGCGGTCTCCCATCCAAGTACTAACCGAGCCCTATGCTGCTTGACTTCGGTGATCGGACGAGAACCGGTATATTCAGCATGGTATGGTCGTAGGCTCTTGCTCCATCAAAGTCAAGCTATTTGAAGGGATACTATGACGTCATCATCTATTTAATCCCTGTCAGTAATAATATTGGTTTCTTGATGTCTTCAGTCATTCCACCGATCTTTCATTGGGTTTGTTTCAGTTTCCATCGGATGCCTACCTACGAGAATTTTGAGATATTGTCGTGTTTTTTTTCTTGGATGCGCACCTGTGTGTGACGCAACAATTCACATGATGGTGTAGGCCTTGAACTGCGCGCCTCGTCTCTTGGAGACCCTGTGCTTGCAAACAAACGACTTTCCTCATTGCCTTGAATGTCGGACATCAAGCGAAAAGTTTATTCCTGCTCTATTAAAAAGGGTGACGAAGGAGACGAAAAAGACAACAAAAAGAGACAAAAGTGATACTATAAGGAAAACAAATACCAACGACTTAAAATGTAAAAATGAATAAAGGGGCATTTCATGAAGCAAAAAATGCCTACAACACCCGGTATTCCCAGGCGGTCTCCCATCCAAGTACTAACCGAGCCCTATGCTGCTTGACTTCGGTGATCGGACGAGAACCGGTATATTCAGCATGGTATGGTCGTAGGCTCTTGCTCCATCAAAGTCAAGCTATTTGAAGGGATACTATGACGTCATCATCTATTTAATCCCTGTCAGTAATAATATTGGTTTCTTGATGTCTTCAGTCATTCCACCGATCTTTCATTGGGTTTGTTTCAGTTTCCATCGGATGCCTACCTACGAGAATTTTGAGATATTGTCGTGTTTTTTTTCTTGGATGCGCACCTGTGTGTGACGCAACAATTCACATGATGGTGTAGGCCTTGAACTGCGCGCCTCGTCTCTTGGAGACCCTGTGCTTGCAAACAAACGACTTTCCTCATTGCCTTGAATGTCGGACATCAAGCGAAAAGTTTATTCCTGCTCTATTAAAAAGGGTGACGAAGGAGACGAAAAAGACAACAAAAAGAGACAAAAGTGATACTATAAGGAAAACAAATACCAACGACTTAAAATGTAAAAATGAATAAAGGGGCATTTCATGAAGCAAAAAATGCCTACAACACCCGGTATTCCCAGGCGGTCTCCCATCCAAGTACTAACCGAGCCCTATGCTGCTTGACTTCGGTGATCGGACGAGAACCGGTATATTCAGCATGGTATGGTCGTAGGCTCTTGCTCCATCAAAGTCAAGCTATTTGAAGGGATACTATGACGTCATCATCTATTTAATCCCTGTCAGTAATAATATTGGTTTCTTGATGTCTTCAGTCATTCCACCGATCTTTCATTGGGTTTGTTTCAGTTTCCATCGGATGCCTACCTACGAGAATTTTGAGATATTGTCGTGTTTTTTTTCTTGGATGCGCACCTGTGTGTGACGCAACAATTCACATGATGGTGTAGGCCTTGAACTGCGCGCCTCGTCTCTTGGAGACCCTGTGCTTGCAAACAAACGACTTTCCTCATTGCCTTGAATGTCGGACATCAAGCGAAAAGTTTATTCCTGCTCTATTAAAAAGGGTGACGAAGGAGACGAAAAAGACAACAAAAAGAGACAAAAGTGATACTATAAGGAAAACAAATACCAACGACTTAAAATGTAAAAATGAATAAAGGGGCATTTCATGAAGCAAAAAATGCCTACAACACCCGGTATTCCCAGGCGGTCTCCCATCCAAGTACTAACCGAGCCCTATGCTGCTTGACTTCGGTGATCGGACGAGAACCGGTATATTCAGCATGGTATGGTCGTAGGCTCTTGCTCCATCAAAGTCAAGCTATTTGAAGGGATACTATGACGTCATCATCTATTTAATCCCTGTCAGTAATAATATTGGTTTCTTGATGTCTTCAGTCATTCCACCGATCTTTCATTGGGTTTGTTTCAGTTTCCATCGGATGCCTACCTACGAGAATTTTGAGATATTGTCGTGTTTTTTTTCTTGGATGCGCACCTGTGTGTGACGCAACAATTCACATGATGGTGTAGGCCTTGAACTGCGCGCCTCGTCTCTTGGAGACCCTGTGCTTGCAAACAAACGACTTTCCTCATTGCCTTGAATGTCGGACATCAAGCGAAAAGTTTATTCCTGCTCTATTAAAAAGGGTGACGAAGGAGACGAAAAAGACAACAAAAAGAGACAAAAGTGATACTATAAGGAAAACAAATACCAACGACTTAAAATGTAAAAATGAATAAAGGGGCATTTCATGAAGCAAAAAATGCCTACAACACCCGGTATTCCCAGGCGGTCTCCCATCCAAGTACTAACCGAGCCCTATGCTGCTTGACTTCGGTGATCGGACGAGAACCGGTATATTCAGCATGGTATGGTCGTAGGCTCTTGCTCCATCAAAGTCAAGCTATTTGAAGGGATACTATGACGTCATCATCTATTTAATCCCTGTCAGTAATAATATTGGTTTCTTGATGTCTTCAGTCATTCCACCGATCTTTCATTGGGTTTGTTTCAGTTTCCATCGGATGCCTACCTACGAGAATTTTGAGATATTGTCGTGTTTTTTTTCTTGGATGCGCACCTGTGTGTGACGCAACAATTCACATGATGGTGTAGGCCTTGAACTGCGCGCCTCGTCTCTTGGAGACCCTGTGCTTGCAAACAAACGACTTTCCTCATTGCCTTGAATGTCGGACATCAAGCGAAAAGTTTATTCCTGCTCTATTAAAAAGGGTGACGAAGGAGACGAAAAAGACAACAAAAAGAGACAAAAGTGATACTATAAGGAAAACAAATACCAACGACTTAAAATGTAAAAATGAATAAAGGGGCATTTCATGAAGCAAAAAATGCCTACAACACCCGGTATTCCCAGGCGGTCTCCCATCCAAGTACTAACCGAGCCCTATGCTGCTTGACTTCGGTGATCGGACGAGAACCGGTATATTCAGCATGGTATGGTCGTAGGCTCTTGCTCCATCAAAGTCAAGCTATTTGAAGGGATACTATGACGTCATCATCTATTTAATCCCTGTCAGTAATAATATTGGTTTCTTGATGTCTTCAGTCATTCCACCGATCTTTCATTGGGTTTGTTTCAGTTTCCATCGGATGCCTACCTACGAGAATTTTGAGATATTGTCGTGTTTTTTTTCTTGGATGCGCACCTGTGTGTGACGCAACAATTCACATGATGGTGTAGGCCTTGAACTGCGCGCCTCGTCTCTTGGAGACCCTGTGCTTGCAAACAAACGACTTTCCTCATTGCCTTGAATGTCGGACATCAAGCGAAAAGTTTATTCCTGCTCTATTAAAAAGGGTGACGAAGGAGACGAAAAAGACAACAAAAAGAGACAAAAGTGATACTATAAGGAAAACAAATACCAACGACTTAAAATGTAAAAATGAATAAAGGGGCATTTCATGAAGCAAAAAATGCCTACAACACCCGGTATTCCCAGGCGGTCTCCCATCCAAGTACTAACCGAGCCCTATGCTGCTTGACTTCGGTGATCGGACGAGAACCGGTATATTCAGCATGGTATGGTCGTAGGCTCTTGCTCCATCAAAGTCAAGCTATTTGAAGGGATACTATGACGTCATCATCTATTTAATCCCTGTCAGTAATAATATTGGTTTCTTGATGTCTTCAGTCATTCCACCGATCTTTCATTGGGTTTGTTTCAGTTTCCATCGGATGCCTACCTACGAGAATTTTGAGATATTGTCGTGTTTTTTTTCTTGGATGCGCACCTGTGTGTGACGCAACAATTCACATGATGGTGTAGGCCTTGAACTGCGCGCCTCGTCTCTTGGAGACCCTGTGCTTGCAAACAAACGACTTTCCTCATTGCCTTGAATGTCGGACATCAAGCGAAAAGTTTATTCCTGCTCTATTAAAAAGGGTGACGAAGGAGACGAAAAAGACAACAAAAAGAGACAAAAGTGATACTATAAGGAAAACAAATACCAACGACTTAAAATGTAAAAATGAATAAAGGGGCATTTCATGAAGCAAAAAATGCCTACAACACCCGGTATTCCCAGGCGGTCTCCCATCCAAGTACTAACCGAGCCCTATGCTGCTTGACTTCGGTGATCGGACGAGAACCGGTATATTCAGCATGGTATGGTCGTAGGCTCTTGCTCCATCAAAGTCAAGCTATTTGAAGGGATACTATGACGTCATCATCTATTTAATCCCTGTCAGTAATAATATTGGTTTCTTGATGTCTTCAGTCATTCCACCGATCTTTCATTGGGTTTGTTTCAGTTTCCATCGGATGCCTACCTACGAGAATTTTGAGATATTGTCGTGTTTTTTTTCTTGGATGCGCACCTGTGTGTGACGCAACAATTCACATGATGGTGTAGGCCTTGAACTGCGCGCCTCGTCTCTTGGAGACCCTGTGCTTGCAAACAAACGACTTTCCTCATTGCCTTGAATGTCGGACATCAAGCGAAAAGTTTATTCCTGCTCTATTAAAAAGGGTGACGAAGGAGACGAAAAAGACAACAAAAAGAGACAAAAGTGATACTATAAGGAAAACAAATACCAACGACTTAAAATGTAAAAATGAATAAAGGGGCATTTCATGAAGCAAAAAATGCCTACAACACCCGGTATTCCCAGGCGGTCTCCCATCCAAGTACTAACCGAGCCCTATGCTGCTTGACTTCGGTGATCGGACGAGAACCGGTATATTCAGCATGGTATGGTCGTAGGCTCTTGCTCCATCAAAGTCAAGCTATTTGAAGGGATACTATGACGTCATCATCTATTTAATCCCTGTCAGTAATAATATTGGTTTCTTGATGTCTTCAGTCATTCCACCGATCTTTCATTGGGTTTGTTTCAGTTTCCATCGGATGCCTACCTACGAGAATTTTGAGATATTGTCGTGTTTTTTTTCTTGGATGCGCACCTGTGTGTGACGCAACAATTCACATGATGGTGTAGGCCTTGAACTGCGCGCCTCGTCTCTTGGAGACCCTGTGCTTGCAAACAAACGACTTTCCTCATTGCCTTGAATGTCGGACATCAAGCGAAAAGTTTATTCCTGCTCTATTAAAAAGGGTGACGAAGGAGACGAAAAAGACAACAAAAAGAGACAAAAGTGATACTATAAGGAAAACAAATACCAACGACTTAAAATGTAAAAATGAATAAAGGGGCATTTCATGAAGCAAAAAATGCCTACAACACCCGGTATTCCCAGGCGGTCTCCCATCCAAGTACTAACCGAGCCCTATGCTGCTTGACTTCGGTGATCGGACGAGAACCGGTATATTCAGCATGGTATGGTCGTAGGCTCTTGCTCCATCAAAGTCAAGCTATTTGAAGGGATACTATGACGTCATCATCTATTTAATCCCTGTCAGTAATAATATTGGTTTCTTGATGTCTTCAGTCATTCCACCGATCTTTCATTGGGTTTGTTTCAGTTTCCATCGGATGCCTACCTACGAGAATTTTGAGATATTGTCGTGTTTTTTTTCTTGGATGCGCACCTGTGTGTGACGCAACAATTCACATGATGGTGTAGGCCTTGAACTGCGCGCCTCGTCTCTTGGAGACCCTGTGCTTGCAAACAAACGACTTTCCTCATTGCCTTGAATGTCGGACATCAAGCGAAAAGTTTATTCCTGCTCTATTAAAAAGGGTGACGAAGGAGACGAAAAAGACAACAAAAAGAGACAAAAGTGATACTATAAGGAAAACAAATACCAACGACTTAAAATGTAAAAATGAATAAAGGGGCATTTCATGAAGCAAAAAATGCCTACAACACCCGGTATTCCCAGGCGGTCTCCCATCCAAGTACTAACCGAGCCCTATGCTGCTTGACTTCGGTGATCGGACGAGAACCGGTATATTCAGCATGGTATGGTCGTAGGCTCTTGCTCCATCAAAGTCAAGCTATTTGAAGGGATACTATGACGTCATCATCTATTTAATCCCTGTCAGTAATAATATTGGTTTCTTGATGTCTTCAGTCATTCCACCGATCTTTCATTGGGTTTGTTTCAGTTTCCATCGGATGCCTACCTACGAGAATTTTGAGATATTGTCGTGTTTTTTTTCTTGGATGCGCACCTGTGTGTGACGCAACAATTCACATGATGGTGTAGGCCTTGAACTGCGCGCCTCGTCTCTTGGAGACCCTGTGCTTGCAAACAAACGACTTTCCTCATTGCCTTGAATGTCGGACATCAAGCGAAAAGTTTATTCCTGCTCTATTAAAAAGGGTGACGAAGGAGACGAAAAAGACAACAAAAAGAGACAAAAGTGATACTATAAGGAAAACAAATACCAACGACTTAAAATGTAAAAATGAATAAAGGGGCATTTCATGAAGCAAAAAATGCCTACAACACCCGGTATTCCCAGGCGGTCTCCCATCCAAGTACTAACCGAGCCCTATGCTGCTTGACTTCGGTGATCGGACGAGAACCGGTATATTCAGCATGGTATGGTCGTAGGCTCTTGCTCCATCAAAGTCAAGCTATTTGAAGGGATACTATGACGTCATCATCTATTTAATCCCTGTCAGTAATAATATTGGTTTCTTGATGTCTTCAGTCATTCCACCGATCTTTCATTGGGTTTGTTTCAGTTTCCATCGGATGCCTACCTACGAGAATTTTGAGATATTGTCGTGTTTTTTTTCTTGGATGCGCACCTGTGTGTGACGCAACAATTCACATGATGGTGTAGGCCTTGAACTGCGCGCCTCGTCTCTTGGAGACCCTGTGCTTGCAAACAAACGACTTTCCTCATTGCCTTGAATGTCGGACATCAAGCGAAAAGTTTATTCCTGCTCTATTAAAAAGGGTGACGAAGGAGACGAAAAAGACAACAAAAAGAGACAAAAGTGATACTATAAGGAAAACAAATACCAACGACTTAAAATGTAAAAATGAATAAAGGGGCATTTCATGAAGCAAAAAATGCCTACAACACCCGGTATTCCCAGGCGGTCTCCCATCCAAGTACTAACCGAGCCCTATGCTGCTTGACTTCGGTGATCGGACGAGAACCGGTATATTCAGCATGGTATGGTCGTAGGCTCTTGCTCCATCAAAGTCAAGCTATTTGAAGGGATACTATGACGTCATCATCTATTTAATCCCTGTCAGTAATAATATTGGTTTCTTGATGTCTTCAGTCATTCCACCGATCTTTCATTGGGTTTGTTTCAGTTTCCATCGGATGCCTACCTACGAGAATTTTGAGATATTGTCGTGTTTTTTTTCTTGGATGCGCACCTGTGTGTGACGCAACAATTCACATGATGGTGTAGGCCTTGAACTGCGCGCCTCGTCTCTTGGAGACCCTGTGCTTGCAAACAAACGACTTTCCTCATTGCCTTGAATGTCGGACATCAAGCGAAAAGTTTATTCCTGCTCTATTAAAAAGGGTGACGAAGGAGACGAAAAAGACAACAAAAAGAGACAAAAGTGATACTATAAGGAAAACAAATACCAACGACTTAAAATGTAAAAATGAATAAAGGGGCATTTCATGAAGCAAAAAATGCCTACAACACCCGGTATTCCCAGGCGGTCTCCCATCCAAGTACTAACCGAGCCCTATGCTGCTTGACTTCGGTGATCGGACGAGAACCGGTATATTCAGCATGGTATGGTCGTAGGCTCTTGCTCCATCAAAGTCAAGCTATTTGAAGGGATACTATGACGTCATCATCTATTTAATCCCTGTCAGTAATAATATTGGTTTCTTGATGTCTTCAGTCATTCCACCGATCTTTCATTGGGTTTGTTTCAGTTTCCATCGGATGCCTACCTACGAGAATTTTGAGATATTGTCGTGTTTTTTTTCTTGGATGCGCACCTGTGTGTGACGCAACAATTCACATGATGGTGTAGGCCTTGAACTGCGCGCCTCGTCTCTTGGAGACCCTGTGCTTGCAAACAAACGACTTTCCTCATTGCCTTGAATGTCGGACATCAAGCGAAAAGTTTATTCCTGCTCTATTAAAAAGGGTGACGAAGGAGACGAAAAAGACAACAAAAAGAGACAAAAGTGATACTATAAGGAAAACAAATACCAACGACTTAAAATGTAAAAATGAATAAAGGGGCATTTCATGAAGCAAAAAATGCCTACAACACCCGGTATTCCCAGGCGGTCTCCCATCCAAGTACTAACCGAGCCCTATGCTGCTTGACTTCGGTGATCGGACGAGAACCGGTATATTCAGCATGGTATGGTCGTAGGCTCTTGCTCCATCAAAGTCAAGCTATTTGAAGGGATACTATGACGTCATCATCTATTTAATCCCTGTCAGTAATAATATTGGTTTCTTGATGTCTTCAGTCATTCCACCGATCTTTCATTGGGTTTGTTTCAGTTTCCATCGGATGCCTACCTACGAGAATTTTGAGATATTGTCGTGTTTTTTTTCTTGGATGCGCACCTGTGTGTGACGCAACAATTCACATGATGGTGTAGGCCTTGAACTGCGCGCCTCGTCTCTTGGAGACCCTGTGCTTGCAAACAAACGACTTTCCTCATTGCCTTGAATGTCGGACATCAAGCGAAAAGTTTATTCCTGCTCTATTAAAAAGGGTGACGAAGGAGACGAAAAAGACAACAAAAAGAGACAAAAGTGATACTATAAGGAAAACAAATACCAACGACTTAAAATGTAAAAATGAATAAAGGGGCATTTCATGAAGCAAAAAATGCCTACAACACCCGGTATTCCCAGGCGGTCTCCCATCCAAGTACTAACCGAGCCCTATGCTGCTTGACTTCGGTGATCGGACGAGAACCGGTATATTCAGCATGGTATGGTCGTAGGCTCTTGCTCCATCAAAGTCAAGCTATTTGAAGGGATACTATGACGTCATCATCTATTTAATCCCTGTCAGTAATAATATTGGTTTCTTGATGTCTTCAGTCATTCCACCGATCTTTCATTGGGTTTGTTTCAGTTTCCATCGGATGCCTACCTACGAGAATTTTGAGATATTGTCGTGTTTTTTTTCTTGGATGCGCACCTGTGTGTGACGCAACAATTCACATGATGGTGTAGGCCTTGAACTGCGCGCCTCGTCTCTTGGAGACCCTGTGCTTGCAAACAAACGACTTTCCTCATTGCCTTGAATGTCGGACATCAAGCGAAAAGTTTATTCCTGCTCTATTAAAAAGGGTGACGAAGGAGACGAAAAAGACAACAAAAAGAGACAAAAGTGATACTATAAGGAAAACAAATACCAACGACTTAAAATGTAAAAATGAATAAAGGGGCATTTCATGAAGCAAAAAATGCCTACAACACCCGGTATTCCCAGGCGGTCTCCCATCCAAGTACTAACCGAGCCCTATGCTGCTTGACTTCGGTGATCGGACGAGAACCGGTATATTCAGCATGGTATGGTCGTAGGCTCTTGCTCCATCAAAGTCAAGCTATTTGAAGGGATACTATGACGTCATCATCTATTTAATCCCTGTCAGTAATAATATTGGTTTCTTGATGTCTTCAGTCATTCCACCGATCTTTCATTGGGTTTGTTTCAGTTTCCATCGGATGCCTACCTACGAGAATTTTGAGATATTGTCGTGTTTTTTTTCTTGGATGCGCACCTGTGTGTGACGCAACAATTCACATGATGGTGTAGGCCTTGAACTGCGCGCCTCGTCTCTTGGAGACCCTGTGCTTGCAAACAAACGACTTTCCTCATTGCCTTGAATGTCGGACATCAAGCGAAAAGTTTATTCCTGCTCTATTAAAAAGGGTGACGAAGGAGACGAAAAAGACAACAAAAAGAGACAAAAGTGATACTATAAGGAAAACAAATACCAACGACTTAAAATGTAAAAATGAATAAAGGGGCATTTCATGAAGCAAAAAATGCCTACAACACCCGGTATTCCCAGGCGGTCTCCCATCCAAGTACTAACCGAGCCCTATGCTGCTTGACTTCGGTGATCGGACGAGAACCGGTATATTCAGCATGGTATGGTCGTAGGCTCTTGCTCCATCAAAGTCAAGCTATTTGAAGGGATACTATGACGTCATCATCTATTTAATCCCTGTCAGTAATAATATTGGTTTCTTGATGTCTTCAGTCATTCCACCGATCTTTCATTGGGTTTGTTTCAGTTTCCATCGGATGCCTACCTACGAGAATTTTGAGATATTGTCGTGTTTTTTTTCTTGGATGCGCACCTGTGTGTGACGCAACAATTCACATGATGGTGTAGGCCTTGAACTGCGCGCCTCGTCTCTTGGAGACCCTGTGCTTGCAAACAAACGACTTTCCTCATTGCCTTGAATGTCGGACATCAAGCGAAAAGTTTATTCCTGCTCTATTAAAAAGGGTGACGAAGGAGACGAAAAAGACAACAAAAAGAGACAAAAGTGATACTATAAGGAAAACAAATACCAACGACTTAAAATGTAAAAATGAATAAAGGGGCATTTCATGAAGCAAAAAATGCCTACAACACCCGGTATTCCCAGGCGGTCTCCCATCCAAGTACTAACCGAGCCCTATGCTGCTTGACTTCGGTGATCGGACGAGAACCGGTATATTCAGCATGGTATGGTCGTAGGCTCTTGCTCCATCAAAGTCAAGCTATTTGAAGGGATACTATGACGTCATCATCTATTTAATCCCTGTCAGTAATAATATTGGTTTCTTGATGTCTTCAGTCATTCCACCGATCTTTCATTGGGTTTGTTTCAGTTTCCATCGGATGCCTACCTACGAGAATTTTGAGATATTGTCGTGTTTTTTTTCTTGGATGCGCACCTGTGTGTGACGCAACAATTCACATGATGGTGTAGGCCTTGAACTGCGCGCCTCGTCTCTTGGAGACCCTGTGCTTGCAAACAAACGACTTTCCTCATTGCCTTGAATGTCGGACATCAAGCGAAAAGTTTATTCCTGCTCTATTAAAAAGGGTGACGAAGGAGACGAAAAAGACAACAAAAAGAGACAAAAGTGATACTATAAGGAAAACAAATACCAACGACTTAAAATGTAAAAATGAATAAAGGGGCATTTCATGAAGCAAAAAATGCCTACAACACCCGGTATTCCCAGGCGGTCTCCCATCCAAGTACTAACCGAGCCCTATGCTGCTTGACTTCGGTGATCGGACGAGAACCGGTATATTCAGCATGGTATGGTCGTAGGCTCTTGCTCCATCAAAGTCAAGCTATTTGAAGGGATACTATGACGTCATCATCTATTTAATCCCTGTCAGTAATAATATTGGTTTCTTGATGTCTTCAGTCATTCCACCGATCTTTCATTGGGTTTGTTTCAGTTTCCATCGGATGCCTACCTACGAGAATTTTGAGATATTGTCGTGTTTTTTTTCTTGGATGCGCACCTGTGTGTGACGCAACAATTCACATGATGGTGTAGGCCTTGAACTGCGCGCCTCGTCTCTTGGAGACCCTGTGCTTGCAAACAAACGACTTTCCTCATTGCCTTGAATGTCGGACATCAAGCGAAAAGTTTATTCCTGCTCTATTAAAAAGGGTGACGAAGGAGACGAAAAAGACAACAAAAAGAGACAAAAGTGATACTATAAGGAAAACAAATACCAACGACTTAAAATGTAAAAATGAATAAAGGGGCATTTCATGAAGCAAAAAATGCCTACAACACCCGGTATTCCCAGGCGGTCTCCCATCCAAGTACTAACCGAGCCCTATGCTGCTTGACTTCGGTGATCGGACGAGAACCGGTATATTCAGCATGGTATGGTCGTAGGCTCTTGCTCCATCAAAGTCAAGCTATTTGAAGGGATACTATGACGTCATCATCTATTTAATCCCTGTCAGTAATAATATTGGTTTCTTGATGTCTTCAGTCATTCCACCGATCTTTCATTGGGTTTGTTTCAGTTTCCATCGGATGCCTACCTACGAGAATTTTGAGATATTGTCGTGTTTTTTTTCTTGGATGCGCACCTGTGTGTGACGCAACAATTCACATGATGGTGTAGGCCTTGAACTGCGCGCCTCGTCTCTTGGAGACA